>NC_040897.2:1361416-1396416 GCF_900634795.4 Betta splendens
AATGATACTGAACTGTCTTGATTGTTTCACGTTATGAGAAATTATGAACGACACATCGCACCCGTTAACCATCCGCAGCAAACCGGCCGAGGAAAATGTGGTGAGGGGCGTGGCGAAAACAAGAGAGAAGGAGGACGAAAATGGGATCATGGGACTCATAAACGAAGTTACATGAAGCAATGACACACCAGGGTGTACACGAACATGCATGGATGGTGGCGGGGAGGGTGAGAAGTGGAGATCGGTGTCGTGCGCAAGGGACGACGGGGGCTAGCCTCGGCAGCAGCAAGAATGTAGAGGAGACCCAGCGCAAAAAAACACACCACGGGAATCAGCGCAGGCGACCGGGGCGGGACACAAAGCGCAGGCATATTAAAAAAATGAACACGCACGGGGGACGTGGACACGGGACGAACCATACATGTCACAACAAAGCGAGGGCAGACACGCGGGGAGAACAAACCCGAGCGGCATTCACGCACTCACGCACAGTTCGTTCGAGCTTGGCCACAGGCGAGCAACCGACGCAGATCACAAAGACCCAAAACTCGGACTGGGCGACCACACACACAAACACACACAACAATTCTCATATACAGTCTCGAGTGATGGAGGGGGTCAGTAATGTGAACCCTTCCGGCTCGCCCGTCAACCTAAAGGCATACTATCTAGATGTAAATGGCCGGAAAACCAAAATCTAAACAAAGTGTCGTGACAGCAGTACCAGACGCCTACTGGAAAAACATCACACCTAATTAACCCCTTAGAAAACCATAAAAATCGCAAGCATTCCCAAAAAAAAAGGGTGAGGACCGGCACAAATGTCCTCAGCTTTTAGGTCGCAACACAAATTACACTCGAAAGAACTTGTGGTGAGGTTGGAAAAAGATGGATACACACAAGACGCACACCACGGACTGGAAAATCGGAGCGGGGGGGGGGAAACAGGACAACACAGCGACACGGGCCTGGGGCGCATGCGACTCACGCACATCATAACACCACACGACGCGCGCACACACACACACACACACACACACACACACACACACACACACACACACACACACACACACACAGTGGTAGCAGTTGATAAGTGTCATGAAACAATGTGGCCAGTTTTGATGACATGATCCAGATTTGCTGCTCCATTGGTGTAAAATATCTCCTCTGTTAACCAGCTAGCCAGCTAACCTGTTAACCGGCTAACTAGCTAACCAGTTAACCAGCTAACTAGCTAACCTGTTAACCACAGCTAACTAGCTAACCTGCTAGCCAGCTAACCTGTTAACCAGCTAGCCAGCTAACCTGTTAACCAGCTAACTAGCTAACCTGCTAGCCAGCTAACCTGTTAACCAGCTAACTAGCTAACCAGATAACTACTGTAGCTAACCTGCTAACTAGCTAACCAGCTAACCTGCTAATCAGCTAACCTGCTAACCCGCGCACACACCCAGCGTTCACACATTCACCGTTTTCATCAACCGCGGCGTCGGCCGCGCTTCTCGGAAGCGGAGCATCGTGCAGCACAGGTCAGTTCATGGGCCGACGTTGGAGCCGTGACAGATGCAGAGCTGCGTATGAAGATTGATGGCGGCGCCGGGTCCCATTTACAGCTCTGCCTGCTCCGTTTATGAGAGAATGACTGCGTCGGGTGTGAGGCTTCAGACCCTCTTCGCGGTTCGGGCCTGGGGCCGTGACACGTATATCCAATGGAGTATTCGCGGGAGGGAAAGGGAGTTTTGCAAGTTAATACGTAAAGTGGGTGCAAAGCCTCACAATGTCCACTCTTTTTATGTAAGCATCTGCAAAGACCGGCCTTAATAAAAAAGATCTCAGGTGGAGTACTGTCAGGGTAACACGTGTGCTCGGGGTTCTGAACAACTGCTGCGAGCGGCAGCAAACTTCATTGGGCGGTCTCCTCCACTGGAGATTTCTCCACATCCCTGTGGCAAACCAGGGCCCTGCTGTTTACACAGCTGGTGACACCAGAAGGTGATGATAGGGTCTGAAGATGGGGTGTCATGGGATAAAAAAACACCAAGGACAAAAGGAGACGCTCGATGACACGCAAACACGGGCCCACACGCGCACACACACAACACACCAGTCCCGGCACAACAGCACATTCATGCACACGCAACCCGAGCGACCTGCTAGCTCACGAAAAAACACACACACACACACACCGAGCATGAGCCGCACACGTACATCAAGAACATAGTTTCCACTGTGCAGCACACGACAGCACACACACTCACAAAAGGGGGGCAAAAACAACACAACCTCGCACACACACCAAATACACACACAGGGCACAATCCACAGCACTCACGACACATAACGACACACCAGCAGACACACGGCCACACACACTCACACGGCTCACACACACACACGACAGGGGACATGTAAACACCTACACACACACACATTCACTGCCCACACACGAAAGTACAACTACATACACCCACAGAAAATAACACACACACAATGATATCTCGTCTTCATAAAAAAAAAAAATCGGTCGCCGTGGTAGGGTAGGGGGTGGCCCACGGCGTGTGTGCAGGAATAGGAGGGGGCCCAAAAGCAAAAAGTAGTTTGGTCCATGGAAACCTGGCCCCCCTTACTACATTCTGTCCATCCGTGGGAAGCCAAAAAAACGCCTCACCAATGATTAAACAATTGTCAGACAATGAAGGTGTGCCAATTGACAGACAGATAGTAAGAGGATGTAGGGTTGAGTGTAAAAAAGCGTCAGGGAGGAAAGCGAACAAGGAGGCCACCGGAATTAAAGAAGTTTTCCATTAGGAAGAAGTAGTGAACAGAAGCTTTGAAGTTACGTTACACAAAAAAAGGGAAGAATGTAGCTATTGGGCTATTTTACGAAGAAAGTATCGTGATTCAAAATCCAAGAAAATAGTTATGAACAAGAGGGAAAATAAAATGGTACCAAAAGGGTCAAGGCGAGAGGCAGGATGATTGTGTGTGTGTGTTCGTGGGTGTATGTGGTGTGGTGTGGTGTGTGATGTAGTGGAAAAGTGGTGGGGGGGGGGGGTTGACAATGTGGGTGGGTGGTTGTGGTATTGTGTGCGCAGCGAATTGATGATGGGGGGGTCATGGGGGGGGGAGAAATGATGCTTATTTATAGTTGGGGGGAACGCGGGGGGAATAGATTTAAAAGGAAATTAGTTCATAAGAGGGGGAAGGGGGAGGGTAAAAGAGAAAAAGGGAGAAACGCAAAATATACAAAAAAAAACACTGATTAACAAAGAAAACCCCAGAGGAAGGTGTGTGGACGAAGGGGCGAAGTAACAGAGATAGCAGTGAACGAGCACTGCGGTGAACGGCATTCACAGTAAATAGGAATCAATGCTGTGAAATAAAAGGGGTAGCAGGAAAGAAAAAAGGTCGAGGGGCTGGGGGGGTGTCTGTTAACTAACGAAAAAAGGTACGTGTCTAACTAAAAGTAATCTCATTGGATTAAACGAAAGTGGATATCTTAAATAGGGTATAAGAGACGGCATTATGCCGCGCACGTCAGGAAACTACGCTGGAAAAAAGGAAGGTGTCGACAGCCTACTACTGAACAGGTCGTCAAAAAAAATTTACGGTTGACTTGACGGAAAAAAAAAAAAAAAAAATAAAGGGGGGAAGGTAGGAGGGAAAACTACGTTACAACCAACTAGACCTTTAACAACCCTTGTGGCACGCCATGCTCTCCAGTGTTCTCAGATTAGAAAAAGGGTTGAGAGTTAGAAAATAAATGCTGTGTTTTTATGCGCGTGAAATGGGTCAACTTGTTTAACCTTGGGGTGAAGGAGACGCAGAAGGGTGGACTTTAAACACCAGAGGGTGGAGCACTGTAATTGGCAGCGAGATGGGCTACTCATAAAAATTAAAGCCAAACGCGCAATTCAAAAAAAATGGGTAAAAAAAAAAGCTACAAAAGCGAGTAAAATGTAGCTCGGGGTGTTGTGAAATGGAAAGTCCCCTCTTAATCAATAACAACGCATTTTCTGGCCACGTAATCGATCTCCTTATTGCTGTGGTCTGGGGGATTTCTTAATTGCACGCTCATAAGATACGCCAGGTGACTAGAGAAAAAGGGTTTGGTCCTCGTGAAGAGAAAAAATTCTGGCCGTTAAAGGTCTTTAGGGACAGTGGATGGTCAACGGTGGCACGAAATATGCTGGCAAGGCGGGCAAAATTTGAATTATTTAAA
This sequence comes from Betta splendens, assembly GCF_900634795.4. NCBI lineage: Eukaryota > Metazoa > Chordata > Actinopteri > Anabantiformes > Osphronemidae > Betta > Betta splendens. The sequence goes on from NC_040897.2 coordinate 1,365,642, forward strand.
CTAAATTAGATCACTAGAAGGGGGGTGGGTCGGGCAAAAAAGTCATAAACTTAATACCAGCACCAAATATTGGATATTATTGAATAATATTGGATATAGATATTAGATTTCCTATGGAGCTCAGTAGATTCATCTGTCCTTGGAAGCTGGTGAGACCTTTATTTATTCAGATGCCTCCCACTGATAAGTTGGATCCAGCAGAATCCTCTGTGATGGATTCCTCTTGTCGAGATCTAGATTTCCATTTGATCCAGGACGAATCTTCACTTCTACGATGGTCTCACATTAATGTTATGTCTTTTATTAGAGAAACAATGTAGAGCTGAAACCTCCATTGTTGTTTTTCATCATAACCCTTGACCCCTGATCTCGATACAGAGCTCTACTGTCATCCAGCGGTCCAACCTGCGGGCCCTGAGCTGCAGTTTGCCCATAAACAGGCGGCCTTTGCTTTGACAGGCTGCTCAGCTCACTGCATTCTTCCACTGGGCCTCTTTGAACTTGCACAGTCAGCCGCTGATAATGAAGTGTCCTGCTGGTGGTGGGAAGGTCCAGGCAGCTCATACAACCCCCCCCCCCCCCCCCGCTCAGCCGTCGCTGTGTGGGTCAGTGGGCACCAGCGCTGGCGCGTTCATTCCCTCCATGACATCATTAATAACCTGAACGATGGTGGAGGCGATTAAAACAGACGGGAGAATGAGAGTAAGCTGCAGAACGAACAAAACCATAGCCGTTCAGACGATGCTCAGCACAGAGGAGATAAAAGGAGATGAGAGAGCGGTGGAGGAAAAACAACCGGTCCGACGGCCGGAGGGTGAATGGGGAGAAGCGGCTCATGACACTGATTCCCTGCGATGACAGAAGACTGACAGTACAAATCAAAGCCACATCTTTCCATCTTTCTGCTCCGGCCTCTGTTTTTCCTCCCGTCTCCTCGCTCCCACTCTGACCCGATCACCCCACATATTTAAACCAGCACCGCATCCGTGCCCGGCCACCTCTCAGCCATCAGTCATCTGCTTCATGAGGTCAGCTCCCTCACATCCTGTGTGTTACAGAGGCCAGATCCGGGCTCTTCATCTTTTAATGTGGGCCGAGCCACAACAACAGACCTGGATAACGTTCTCTCGCTGTAATTAGAGCAGCACTGGGCAATTTCACACACTGGAGAGTCCAGATGATGGTGTGAAGGAGCTGTTGAAGGTTTTGACAGCTTCAGCAGCCAGAAGTTATGGGATGTGATCTCAGCTCTAATCCCTGACCTATATGTGACCCTCTGGGTGTGTGGGCTGTTAAGGAAGTGAAACTGCAGCTTTGGGAGCAGCTCCTGCTTGTTGCTCTTTAGCAGAAACTTTTGTTTTCTCCTAAATCCCTTTTAGCCGCGTGTGTGAACGGCAGCTTTCTTTCTTTCCAGCTGCAGGGTGTGTTTGGAACAAGGCTCGTTCCACAGATTTAAAGGTTTTAAGTACAAGTCTAACTTACCTACGTGAACACAACATCAACGCCTGCTGTGCAGCTATGAAATCACTAACAAATTCGCCACGTTGTCTTCGACAGTAGAACAAAGACATCAGATCAAGTGCTGCAACTGAACATCTGAGAGTAAAACCCTGCTTCCAGAGCACAAGGGGAGCAGCAGCACTGGCAACGTGTGTGATCCTGTGCCCTTAAGTGGTGCTCTATTCAGAACAGATGCCGTTGTGTGGGAAGATCGCGCATTGGCTCAGAAACACCTCAGGAAAACACGCTTCATGTTTATGACACTCAAAACTCTTCCATGCACAGAAAATAACTCAAATATACAGTAAACACGCTGCCGTGAAGCTGAAGTCTGGAAAGTGAAAAACACATCCTGGATTGAAAACGATGCCTTGTATCAAATTCACAACCATAACAGAGTGAACGAAGCATTTCTCAGATCTTTGTGTTGTTTTGGTCGTCTCATAATCCTCGTTTTGGATGCTGTTACATCTGAACTTTGTTACGTTATGTTCAGTGTCCAGTTTAATCTGTTACTGGGCCACAGATGTGGGTCAGTTGCTCCTTAGGTCAGTACATGTTGAACTTGTTTCCATCCAGAGGCCGTGGTCAATCACACAGATAAATAATACAGGATTTATTCCTCAGATGTGATCAAATTAAATCATATTTAGTCACAAACATGTAGCTGCTTCATGTGTAAATCTATTCCAGTTTCAGCACCTGTAACTTTTCTGGATTTGTGTGTGTTGTTGCCATTAAAGGTGCTTGTTACCAGTTGTGTGTTTTCTTACTGGTACGTCATTATTTAGGCAGAATAAGGATATCTGAGCCTAAAATTGCTTTTTTGATTTTTATTATTACAGCAGCAATAATATTAGTCCTAATTTATTCCTACTCTGACTATGTTAGTGGTGCAGGTGCTGTATGTCGTGGCTCTAATAGCATGAAGACACTGGGCTCTGGTTTTCTCCCAGTGAGACCACAGCTTGTTATCTGCAGCGTGTCATCATATGGGGTCAAGAGAAAACCGGTGATTGACAATGAAACATGCTGGAAAATCTCAAGCGTTTCCAGTAAGAAAGTAATCTGCATAATTTTAACAGGGATGGCCAAAGTGCATGACACCATGGAAACAAGCACTGTCTTATTTAGACGGTGCAACAAAATCTGTAAACTGGAAAAAACTCGGTCAGAAGAGCAATATGCTACACAGTACTACAGCTGTGTGTGTGTGTGTGTTTGTGTGCGTGTGTGTGTGTGTGTGTGTGTGCGTGTGTGTGTGTGTGTGTGCGTGCGCGTGTGTGTGTGCGTGTGTGTGCGCGCGTGTGTGTGTGCGTGTGTGTGTGTGTATGTGTGTGTGTGTGTGTGTGTGTGTGTGTGGTGTGTGTGGGGTGTGTGCGTGAGCGTGTGTGTGTGTGCGTGTGTGTGGCGCGCGTGTGTGGTGTGTGTGTTTGTGTATGTGTGTGCGTGTGTGTGTGTGCATGTGCGTGTGTGTGTGTGTGTGTGTGTGTGTGTGTGTGCGGTGTGTGTGTGTGTGTGCGTGGGTGTGTGTGGCGTGTGTGTGCGCGCGCATGTGTGTGGTGTGTGTGGTGTGTATGTGTGTGTGTGTTGTGTGGTGTGTGCGTGTGTGCGTGTGTGCGTGCACGTGTGTGTGTGCGTGTGTGTGCGCGGCGTGTGTGCGTGTGTGTGTGTGTATGTGTGCGTGTGTGTGTGTGCGTGTGTGCGTGTGTGTGTGTGTGTGTGTGTGTGTGTGTGGTGTTGTGTGTGTATTCCTAGGTCAGTGCAAGTTGTTTCCATTTGCACACATATAAAACATACAGTATTTGCTATGAAAAATACTCCTGTGATTTTATCGCAAATCAAAATAAACGCAATAAAAATAAGCTCACGCAGCATTTTCTTCATGTTCACATGAAGGTGGTTAAAGGTGCATCTTTAACCTTTCCACTGGTAATAGATTACTAGTACTAGAACGAGGCTGTTGTGGTTTGGAGTTCAAGGGGTCAGAGCTACATTTCCTTTAAAAACAAATAACATTGTAGCTAAAATTCAAAGGTTCTATTTGCCATCAAGGTAAAATGTAATTGTTGCGCATAAGAACATGTGAATGAGTCACAGCTCCAGTTCTCCCCCTGCAGTCGGTGTATCTGAACATGAAGGTTCCGTGGACGGGGGCCTCTCCATGTCTTTATTCCAGTTTTCCAATGAAGAAACACAAGGAAGAGATTAATGTTTGCACTTACGCTGAAGCTGGACCGTCACCCCTGGCAACGGAGGCAACTGCCCCTGGGTCCAAACTCTCCAGGGGCCCTGAAAGAGTCCCGTTGTTCTTTCTGGTTTGTGGTAATTGTAATATTGTTTGGATGCGAATGCACTACTGAAGCCCGGTATCAGCTGACGCGCTGCTGTGGTCGCTCTGTTTCTACAGAGGCATCTTAAAGGCCCGGTGTCTGAGACGCAGAGCTGCAGGGGAAATAGTTCCACTCTCTATTTACATTCTGAATTTATTAAACTATTAAAACACATGTTTTTGTTATGGATGTATGCTCATTCTTCATGTACTGTACATTACGTAGGTATGAATAAAAGAGAAGTGAAGAGATCAAAGTGATCGAACCTGCAGCATCACTGGAGCAGCTTTGCCATTGATGATGCTGTTGCTCATGGCAACACTATGGTGATGTTGTGCAGCTGGAACATGTCCATGAGGGACAAGAGTAAAATTAGATTTCCGTTACTGTATGTTCCACAGACTGTTAATGTTAATGTTGTGATGTTAATGCTGTGATGTCCAGGCTCATACAGTCCGCTTACAGGTCACCCACCGTTCTACAGCAGCTGTTAGTTGTCAATTCCATGTGCTGTCAGTTACTGTAAGAACTGGACCAGAAGATGCGGGTTCAGTTCCACACAGCCATCACTGAGCCACTTATCACCTCCTCCATCAGCATGACGCACCCTGGGGCCACTGGTTGATCCCAGCGGACCCCTCCCATCCTGGACACGGACATGAGCCACTTCCCTCAGGTCGGACGTTACGCTCCATCAGAACCAGAACCTCACCACACAAAAACACCTTCTTCCCGTCTGCACTTGGACCCAAACAATGAATAAGACCTGCCTCGCTCTGCCCATGTTCTGCATTATGGCCTCGTACATCTGCTGATCCACTGGCACATCTTCAGCACATCTACAGTAGCTTACAGTCCCTCACTGCACACTGCTGCACTGCATCCTCAAAGGTCCTGCACACAGCTTGGTTACGTGCCTTCAGAAAGAAAAACACTTACTAATAAAACAAATGATGCATTTGTACAGAGTCTGTTAATCGCCACAGAACAGGCACTTTCTCTGATTGATCTCGCTGAGCTGCCGGTTATGAGCTGCTTGTATCAACGCCCAGAGAGCATGGATCCATCGAACACTGATGCTAATGTTTATAAGGGCTCAGGCAGTGAGTGAAACTGAGTAGTGAGTCTGCAGCCGTTTTCACAAAGGTGCAACTTTAAATCCCCACAGCTGAAATGAACATACATCCACTATAAATTGGTGCTAATAGAGAAAAGTGCTCTCCTGCCTCCAGCAGCTCTCCCTTCAGTATCTGCTGTAATTGATTAATGATACTCACTGTTCTGACAAATAGTTTCTCCTCTCATTATGTAACAACTAACTCTGGATCAGGACCAGTCTCCATTATGGATTTGTTCATTACTGCTCTAACAAAGCACCCGTGTTTCGCCAGCTTCTCCTCACACAGGCCTCAATGAGCAGGACTCACTGCCATGAACGACAGCGCTGCACTCGTTCCTGCTGCTCTCATTCTCCTTCACAGCACTTCACGTTCTTTCTACTACTAGATCTGAACAAAACAACTAACTAACTGAGGTGTGAATGTTGAGACACACACAAAGTAAAAGATCATGTACTGCATGTTTACATTAGGTAATAGCAATAACATCAACAATACAATAATACACACAAAACCACCATCTGGTGGAGGCCTTAGAAATTACAAGTGAAATACACTCCCACTGTAACAAACACACTCATACTGTAACAAATACACACATACTGTAACAAATACACATACTGTAGCAAGACTCTGCCCTGTGATCAGTGCTTTAGTCGTTATTACAAGTTTAGAGTCACCTTTAATTATTCTATTCTATGTTATTTGCATTTTCCCCCTTAACTTTAAAGCCACTAATATGTCAGAGCATGAACATACTCCATATCTGACAGTATTGATATAATGAATTGGATTGAAGCATTCTACAAACCGAAAAGCCGTTACGCTTTATGTTCATGTTTAACGCGTGTTTCAAACATTTATTGTCTTTATGATGATGCGCGCTGACCTCTTGACCTTTGTACTGTAACTGACATCTTGAGTCACTCGCTCCTGCAGGAGGATGCTTTGGGATGTGCCAGACTGGACGAAAACAAATTTGGCATTTGTGACCACATTGCTGCTGACAAATTGACAGGTGGACGGCTTGAGCCAGAATAAATAATGAACACGGCCAACAGCTGTCTGCATGAACCGCGGCCAGCTCACACACTGGTGCTCAAACACTGGTGCTTAGCTCCCACACTGGTGCCTAGCTCACACACTGGAGCTCACACCACTGGAGCTAACACACTGTGCCTAGCTCACACACTGGAGCTCACACACTGGAGCTCACCACACTGGTGCCTGGCTCACACACTGGAGCTCACTCATTGGAGCTCACACACTGGAGCTACACACTGGTGCCTAGCTCACACACTGGAGCTCACACTGGAAGCTTCACACACGGTGCCTAGCTCACACACTGGAGCTCACCACTGGAGCTCACACACTGGTGCCTAGCTCACACATTGGAGCTCACTCATTGAGCTCCACACACTGGGAGCTCACACACTGGTGCTCACACACTGGAGCTCACTGCAGTGGAGCTCACACACTGGGAGCTCACACACTGGTGCCTGCTCACACACTGGTGCCTAGCTCACACCTGGAGCTCACACACTGGAGCTCACTCATTGAAGCTCACAACACTGGAGCTCACACACTGGTGCTCATACACTGGTGCCTAGCTCACACACTAGTGCCTAGCTCACACACTGGAGCTCACACACTGGAGCTCATTCACTGGAGCTCAGACACTGGGGCTCACTCACTGGAGCTCACTACACTGGAGCTCACTCACTGGAGCTCACAGACTGGAGCTCACTCACTGGTGCCTAGCTCACACACTGGTGCCTAGTTCACACACTGGTGCTCAGACACTGATGCTCACACACTGGTGCCTAGCTCACACACTGGTGCCTAGTTCACACACTGGTGCTCAGACACTGATGGTCACACATGGTGCTCACACTGGTGCTCACACACTGGTGCTCAACACTGATGCTCACACACTGGTGCTCACACACTGGTGCCTAGCTCACTCACTGGAGCTCACTCACTGGAGCTCAGACACTAGGGCTCACTCACTATAGCTCACACACTGGAGCTCACTCACTGGTGCCTAGCTCAAACAATGGTGCCTAGTTCACACACTGGTGCTCACACACTGGTGCTTGGTTCACACACTGGTGCTCACACTGGTGCTCACACACTGGAGCTCACTCACTGGAGCTCACACTCTGGAGCTAACTCACTGGAGCTCACACACTGGAGCTCACACACTGGTGCTCACACACTGGTGCGTACGTCACACACTGGTGCCTAGTTCACACACTGGTGCACACACTGGTGCACACACTGGTGCCCAGCTCACACACTGGAGCTCACACACTAGTGCTCACACAATGGTGCTCACACCATTGGTGCCCAGCTCACACACTGGTGCTCACACACTGGAGTTCATGCACCAGTGTGTGAGCTGGCTACCAGTGCTTGAGCACCAGTGCCAGCTCACACACTCGTGCTCAAACCACTGGTGCTCAAGCAGTGTTGCTCACACACTGGTGTTCACACACTGGTGCTCAAGCATTGTTGCTCAAGAACTGGTGCTCACACACTAGTGCTCAAGCACTGGTGCTCACACACTGGTGCTCAAGCACTGGTGCTCACACACGGGTGCCGAGCTCACACACTGGTGCCTCAAGCACTGGTGCTCACCACACTGGTGCCCAGCTCACACACTGTTGCTCACACACTGGTGCTCACACACTGGTGCTCACACACTGGTGCTCATACACCAGTGTGTGAGCTGGCTACCTGTGCTTGAGCACCCAGTGCCAGCTCACACACTGGGGCTCAAGCACTGGAGCTCACACACTGGTGCTCACACAACTGGTGCCCAGCTCACACACTGGTGCTCACACACTGGTGCTCACACACTGGTGTTCACACACTGGTGCTCACACACTGGTGCTCATACACCAGTGTGTGAGCTGGCTACCCGTGCTGAGCACAGTGCCAGCTCACACACTGGGGCTCAAGCACTGGAGCTCACACACTGGAGCTCACACACTGGAGCTTACACACTGGTGCTCACACACTGGAGCTCACTCATTGGAGCTCACACACGGAGCTCACAGACTGGTGCTCACACACCTGGTGCCTAGTTCACACCACTGGTGCTCATACACTAGTGCCTAGCTCACACACTGGTGCCTAGCTCACACACTGGAGCTCATCATTGGAGCTCTGGAGCTCAGACACTGGAGCTCACTCACTATAGCTCACACACTGGAGCTCACTCGCTGGAGCTCACACACTAGCGCTCACACACTGGAGCTCACTCACTGGAGCTCACACACTGGAGCTCACACACTGGTGCCTAGCTCACACACTGGTGCCTAGTTCACACTGGTGCTCACCACTGATGCTCACACACTGGTGCCTAGCTCACACACTGGAGCTTACACACTGGAGCTCACTCATCGGAGCTCACACACTGGTGCTCACACACTGGTGCCCAGCTCACACACTGGTGCTCACACACTGGTGCTCATACACTGGTGCACACGCACTGATGCTCAAGCACCGGTGCTCACACACTCGTGCTCACACACTGGTGCTCACACACTGGTGCTCAAGCACTGTTGCTCACACACTGGTGCTCACAAACTGGTGCTCAAGCACTGTTGCTCACACACTGGTTCTCACACACTGGTGCTCAAGCACTGGTGCTCACACACTGGTGCTCACACACTGGTGCTCACACACTGGTTCCCAGCTCACACACTGGTGCTCACACACTGGTGCTCACACACTGGTGCTCACACACTGGTGCTCACACACTGGTGCTCAAACACTGTTGCTCACACACTGGAACTCACACACTGGTGCCTAGCTCACACACTGGTGCCTAGCTCACACACTGGAGCTCACACACTGGAGCTCACTCATTGGAGCTCACACACTGGTGCTCACACACTGGTGCCCAGCTCACACACTGGTGCTCACACACTGGTGCTCACACACTGGTGCTCACACACTGGTGCTCAAGCACTGTTGCTTACACACTGGAACTCACACACTGGTGCCTAGCTCACACACTGGTGCCTAGCTCACACACTGGAGCTCACTCACTGGAGCTCAGACACTGGAGCTCACTCACTATAGCTCACACACTGGAGGTCACTCACTGGTGCCTTGCTCACACACTGGTGCCTAGTTCACACACTGGTGCTCACACACTGGTGCTCATACACTGGAGATAACACACTGGTGCCTAGCTCACACACTGGAGCTCACACACTGGAGCTCACACACTGGTGCCTGGCTCACACACTGGAGCTCACTCATTGGAGCTCACACACTGGAGCTAACACACTGGTGCCTAGCTCACACACTGGAGCTCACACACTGGAGCTCACACACTGGTGCCTAGCTCACACACTGGAGCTTACACACTGGAGCTCACACACTGGAGCTAACACACTGGTGCCTAGCTCACACACTGGAGCTCACACTGGTGCCTAGCTCACACACTGGAGCTCACTCATTGGAGCTCACACACTGGAGCTCACACACTGGTGCTCACACACTGGAGCTCACTCATTGGAGCTCACACACTGGAGCTCACACACTGGTGCTCACACACTGGTGTCTAGCTCACACACTGGAGCTCACTCATTGAAGCTCACAAACTGGAGCTCACACACTGGTGCTCATACACTGGTGCCTAGCTCACACACTAGTGTATAGCTCACACACTGGAGCTCACACACTGGAGCTCAGACACTGGAGCTCACTCACTGGAGCTCACACACTGGAGCTCACTCACTGGAGCTCACAGACTGGAGCTCACTCACTGGTGCCTAGCTCACACACTGGTGCCTAGTTCACACACTGGTGCTCAGACACTGATGCTCACACATTGGTGCCTAGTTCACATACTGGTGCACACACAATGGTGCTCACACACTGGTGCTCACACACTGGTGCTCAAGCACTGGTGCTCACACACTGGAACTCACACACTGGTGCCTAGCTCACACACTGGTGCCTAGCTCACACACTGGAGCTCACACACTGGAGCTCACTTACTGGAGCTCACACACTGGAGCTCACTCAGTGGAGCTCACACACTGGAGCTCACACACTGGTGCCTAGCTCACACACTGGTGCTCACACACTGGTGCTCACACACTGGTGCTCACACTGGTGCTCATACACTGGTGCCTAGCTCACACACTGGTGCCTAGCTCACACACTGGAGCTCACACACTGCAGCTCACTCACTGGAGCTCACTCACTGGAGCTCAGACACTGGAGCTCACTCACTATATCTCACACACTGGAGCTCACTCACTGGAGCTCACACTGGAGCTCACACACTGGTGCTCACACACTGGTGCCTAGTTCACACACTGGTGCCTAGCTCACACACTGGTGCCTAGCTCACACACTGGTGCCTAGCCCACACACTGGTGCCTAGCTCACACACTGGTGCCTAGTTCACACACTGGTGCTCACACACTGATGGTCACACACTGGTGCTCACACACTGGTGCTCACACACTGGTGCTCACACTGGTGCCTAGTTCACACACTGGTGCTCACACACTGGTGCCTAGCTCACACACTGGTGCCTAGCTCACTCACTGGAGCTCAGACACTAGGGCTCACTCACTATAGCTCACACACTGGAGCTCACTCACTGGTGCCTAGCTCACACACTGGTGCCTAGTTCACACACTGGTGCTCACACACTGGTGCTTGGTTCACACACTGGTGCTAACACACTGGTGCTCACACACTGGAGCTCACTCACTGGAGCTCACACTCTGGAGCTAACTCACTGGAGCTCACACTGGAGCTCACTTACTGGTGCTCACACACTGGTGCGTACGTCACACACTGGTGCCTAGTTCACACACTGGTGCTCACACACTGATGCTCACACACTGGTGCCTAGTTCACACACTGGTGCTCACACACTGGTGCTCACACACTGGTGCTCACACACTGGTGCACAGCTCACACACTGGAGCTCACACACTAGTGCTCACACACTGGTGCTCACACATTGGTGCCCAGCTCACACACTGGTGCTCACACACTGGAGTTCATACACCAGTGTGTTGAGCTGGCTACCAGTGCTTGAGCACCAGTGCCAGCTCACACACTCGTGCTCAAACACTGGTGCTCAAGCAGTGTTGCTCCACACACTGGTGCTCACACACTGGTGCTCAAGCATTGTTGCTCAAGAAACTGGTGCTCACACACTAGTGCTCAAGCACTGGTGCTCACACACTGGTGCTCAAGCACTGGTGCTCACACACGGGTGCCCAGCTCACACACTGGTGCTTAAGCACTGGTGCTCACACACTGGTGCCCAGCTCACACACTGGTGCTCACACACTGGTGCTCACACACTGGTGCTCACACACTGGTGCTCATACACCAGTGTGTGAGCTGGCTACCCGTGCTTGAGCACCAGTGGCCAGCTCACACACTGGGGCTCAAGCACTGGAGCTCACAACACTGGAGGTCAAACACTGGAGCTTACACACTGGTGCTCACACACTGGTGTTCACACACTGGAACTCACACACTGGTGCCTAGCTCAAACATGGTGCCTAGCTCACACACTGGAGCTCACACACTGAGGCTCACTCATTGGAGCTCACACACTGGAGCTCACACACTGGTGCCTAGTTCACACACTGGTGCTCATACACTGGTACCTAGCTCACACACTGGTGCCTAGCTCACACTGGAGCTCACACACTGGAGCTCACTCACTGGAGCTCACTTACTGGAGCTCAGACACTGGAGCTCACTCCACTCACTATATCTCACACACTGGAGCTCACTCACTGGAGCTCACACACTGGAGCTCACACACTGGTGCTCACACACTGGTGCCTAGTTCACACACTGGTGCCTAGCTCACACACTGGTGCTTAGCTCACACACTGGTGCCTAGCCCACACACTGGTGCCTAGCTCACACACTGGTGCCTAGTTCACACATGGTGCTCACACACTGATGCTCACACACTGGTGCTCACACACTGGTGCTCACACACTGGTGCTCACACACTGGTGCCTAGTTCATACACTGGTGCTCACACACTGGTGCCTAGCTCACACACTGGTGCCTAACTTACTCACTGGAGCTCACTCATTGGAGCTCAGACTCTGGAGCTCACTCACTATAGCTCACACAACTGGAGCTCACTCACTGGTGCCTAGCTCACACACTGGTGCCTAGTTCACACACTGGTGCCTCACACACTAATTCCACACACTGGTGCCTAGTTCACACACTGGTGCTCACACACTGGTGCTCACACACTGGAGCTCACTCACTGGTGCTCATACACTGGTGCACACGCACTGATGCTCAAGCACCGGTGCTCACACACTGGTGCTCACACACTGGTGCTCACACACTGGTGCTCACACACTGGTGCTCAAACACTGTTGCTCACACAATGGTGCTCACACACTGGTGCCTAGTTCACACACTGGTGCTCATACACTGGTACCTAGCTCACACACTGGTGCCTAGCTCACACACTGGAGCTCACACACTGGAGCTCACTCACTGGAGCCTACTTACTGGAGCTCAGACACTGGAGCTCACTCCACTCACTATATCTCACACACTGGAGCTCACTCACTGGAGCTCACACACTGGAGCTCACACACTGGTGCTCACACACTGGTGCCTAGTTCACACACTGGTGCCTAGCTCACACACTGGTGCTTAGCTCACACACTGGTGCCTAGCCCACACCACTGGTGCCTTAGCTCCACACACTGGTGCCTAGTTCACACACTGGTGCTCACACACTGATGCTCACACACTGGTGCTCACACACTGGTGCTCACACACTGGTGCTCACACACTGGTGCCTAGTTCATACACTGGTGCTCACACACTGGTGCCTAGCTCACACACTGGTGCCTAACTTACTCACTGGAGCTCATCATTGGAGCTCAGGACACTGGAGCTCACTCACTATAGCTCACACACTGGAGCTCACTCACTGGTGCCTAGCTCACACACTGGTGCCTAGTTCACACACTGGTGCTCACACCACTAATTCTCACACACTGGTTGCCTAGTTCACACACTGGTGCTCACACACTGGTGCTCACACACTGGAGCTCACTCACTGGTGCTCATACACTGGTGCACACGCACTGATGCTCAAGCACCGGTGCTCACACACTGGTGCTCACACACTGGTGCTCACACACTGGTGCTCACACACTGGTGCTCAAACACTGTTGCTCACAACAATGGTGCCTCACAAACTGGTGCTCAAGCACTGTTGCTCACACACTGTTGCTCACACACTGGTGCTCAAGCGCTGGTGCTCACACACTGGTGCCCAGCTCACGCACTGGTGCTCACACACTGGTTGCTCACACTACTCGTGCTCACACACTGCTGCAAACAAAATGGTGGCCTGCTCACACACTGGTGCTCACACACTGGTGCTCAAGCACTATTGCTCAGCACACTGTTGCTCACACACTGGTGGCCTCCTCACACACCGGTTCCACAGCAACGCACATCCACAAACTCCATCAGCGCTTCTCACTGCTTTCAGGAACTCTGAATCACAGCGAGTGAAGCTATCTTTGCAAGTTTCTGGAAGAACTCAACGGTTGCCTGGCAACATTAGCCCGTTCCACAGTTTTCCACATGTCCACTCTTGTTTACCCCGAATAATCAAAGTCTCGATGTGAGCGGCTCTGGACACACATACCTGTCTCCACTTTGGAGTGGTCGGTCCGCTCCCGTCACCTTCTCCTGGCTGATGAGGTAATCAACGATCCGGACACCGATTGGTGGCTCAGTGTGGTTCCACTCCATGATGACCAATGAACTGCTGGGCTCGTAGGTGTAAGAGAGTTTCAGCCTGGCAACAGAGCAATAGAGATAGATGAAGACAGTGTTTGTAAATTGTAACAGACGTCGCATGCTTGTAAACATTCTGTCATGTCACACACCTTCTTCCCAACACTTCATACAATCATCATGTCCTGATGTGTCTCCAGGTGGACACATACATTTACAACATGTTGACACAATATATGTACAGAGCTTTTATTATCACATAAATACAAAGGTTCTATGGGCTTTGCGCTGACCACAATATTTGTTAACTAAGTGCAACAAAATCAATTTGCTGCAGGAAGGATCATTTGTCAAAGAGCCGTTTGTGCAGCTGATTTATTCACGGTCAGCTGACTGATGTCCTCCTTTTCACCCCTGTAGCTGTGCTACAGTACGTCAGTGCGGTTTCTAAAGTCACAAGCTGCTAATTAGTGTGTAACATATAAATCAGTGCTGAGAACGAAGTGAAAAGTTAAAACCTGATTAAATAAATGCTGTGGTAAATGGAGCCGAGACAGCAGCCTCATCTACTGTTTGTGTGTGTGTGACGTCATTCTGATTTTATTGTGTTTCCCAAACATTTGGGATGCTTCCCAGTGAACTGTGTTTGAAGTAGGTCTCGCCTCTTGTTTTGCCTCACTGCAGTTGTTTTGCTTCTCTTTGCTGTTTCTGTCTCATTGCCGCTTTGAACCTTTTTTGCAGCGTTGTCCTTTTGTAGATGGTGTAAGACTTTCTACAGTCTGTGGGGGTTTAGGCCCTCTTTATGCTGATGTGATTGCAGTTGTTTTGTGTTTTGAAACGAGCCCCTGAACTCCATGATAAGGAACAGTAGGTGTCAGAGCGGACGGCGTGTGAGTCGAATCTGGAGCAAAGGTTGATGTCATTGTGAGGCACTAACATGGGATGAGGAAGCGGAGCGCAGGTGGGAAGTCCATCTGTGCCGAAAGCAGTGGAATCACAGCGACACCAGTCATCGATCACGTCGCCCTTTCCTGAGCACCACAGCAAGCTCATCATGGCCTCCTGAAGAGCCTACGAGACAGAAACACAGAGGAGTCACAGCTTCCAAACGCTCAGCTACGATTTCATGTCACAATTTGAACTTGGTGATGGCTACACTTGCAATCATTTTTTAATTTTTAACTCATTTTTAAGAATAAAATGCCCTGATTCATCTTTGTGTTTATGGAAAACAATGAACTCTAAACTCTGAGTGATTGTGTTTTTCAGTGGCATTGCACACGTGATACTGGAAACGTGCAGCGTGCATTACACTGGAGGAGCCGCACCATCAACCACTAGCAACCTTGCACAAGCCTTTGTTTCATAAGCGGCTCTGTCCGTCCGTGGCCTTGAGCATGAAAGCTCGACACCTCGGGGGGTGGAGAGCGGCGCATCAACCTGGTTTTGTGCAGGAGTGGGAGCACGTGAGGCCGGGCTGCGTTGCAACGCTTTGCAACCTGCTAATAATGAGTGTGATGGGACTCAGTAACATTAGATGGCAGATGAATGGTTTGCTTCATCCCAGCATTATAATTAATAATGGATATTCTATTTTATTCTTACCAGCAGACATTATGCCTTATAATAACTGCTGCCTGGATCAAATAAGCCAATGCACTGTAAACACTGAGAGCGAGCAGATCCCGTGCAGCTGCCGCTGCGAGCAGCTCCTACCTGGTACGTCTCGTTTGTGGACACCAGCTCGTAGACGGGCGCCGCCTTGGTGATCTGCAGCAGCACGGGCTCGGACTGCTGGCGCCCCTGCGCCGCCCGCGGGCTCATGTGGCACAGGTGGCAGGAGCGCGGGCACTGGCCCTGGCTGGTGCAGTCCATGCGCACGCGGCCGCCAATGCGCTTGGCGCCCCGTGTCCAGCAGGCTGGCGATGTAGGCGGGGTACGTCAGCGTCCGCGGCTCCTTGTCGCGCTCCTCCGACTCCTCTGAAGGCGAGTTACCTGGACATGAGGCCAACTTCCCATTCACAATCTGCTGTCACTATGAGGTCACATGTTCTTGATAATGAGAGAAGAAATAAACTGAACGGAGAGAAGCCCTCTTTTCTTGTTAGCAAAGCATTTATGTGTTGCCATATTCCCACAGCTCCATTCTGGAGACTTGCTTTTTCTACATCACAGAAAGACTACATGAGAAGCAGTGTAAATATTTGGATATTGCTACAGCTGCAACACAAAGGGCTCACATTTCCCTCTAGTAAATAAGGTGAACTGGGGAGATCTCTGACCAACAACACACTGCATTAATGTGCCTCAGGCTGTCGGCAGCTCCTCGTTTTGTTGTGTTTGTCTGCTCAGGCTGTGGGAGGTGGTGATCATGATGATGGGCTGTCTCCTGTGACGGTAATGACAATGAAGCTAAGCACGGACCTGATGATGGCCTGACGCACGACTGTAATAAACTCAGGACGGAAGTCTGGAACTTCAACATTTTGTTTCAAGTCCTATTCTACGTTTAATAAAAACAAAACCAGTTGTATCCTTTATCTTTTGTGGCAGGAAGGGAAGCAGCTAAAACAGGAAAAAAAAGTAGGACAGGTTCATAGAACCAGTCATCGCCTGCTTTTTCACCTACTGGAGACAGAAAGAAAACAAGCGGCTGGTCTGGAAAAGCAACACAAAGGGACAAATGTCAGCGTGAGCTCAATTCTATGGCTTTCTGCATATTAGGAACTATTTAAAATAAGCCACATACTGTATAATATTTGTTTGTCAAAACGTCTGATCCTCTTAAAACAAGGGATATAAGATGTTCCAGTCTTAGATACAAAGTCCAAATGTGTGTTATTATTTAAGTTAAGAGTAAGTCAGTTAAGATCAATGAAACACTGAGGAGCTGATCTAAATAGGGGTTCATTGGACAGAAACTCCCATTGTCAGGAGACGGGCTTTGTTTTCTGAAATCATAATGTCTTAAATGTCTGCAGGTTCATCTTTTGAACATAAACTTGACACAAAATGGTCCCTTGCATAATGAAACACTCCACATCCACCAGCAAGAGACGCAATCCAAGTACAAGTTTAATGGACAAACCAGAACTACACACCCACAAAATGCCTCCAGTGGCCTTGATGGTGTTATTTTGCTGAGACCAATCAACAGAAAAGTCCTCAACAATCAGAAGAATGTGCAGGTAGTCGTGTCTGGCGTGGGCCGAGTCCCATCACAGAATAATTAAATCAAAGTCTGTAAACCTTTGTTAAGCTGATGTAACTATGTGGAACTGTTTACGGTACTTGACTCCTCCTCTAAACTCAGGATGACAAACCTGAACAAACTTCAGCTGAATGTCACACAAACACAGTGTGCTGCTCGTGTCCTTGGCAGCGGTGGCTTCTTACCCAGACCAATCAACAGAACAGCCCTTAACAATCAGAGGTGTGTGTGATGATGCATGCAAATGAGATCCAATCGAGGGCCGAGTCACAAACAGGGGCCGGTGAAATCAGGCTCTGGACCTTCACACGTCGTGACCCCTGACGGATGTGTGCCCTTCAGTCCTCAGCCAAAGGCGGAGGTTCAGCAAATCGACACGAAACAGAGATAAAGAAAAGACCGACATGAGCTGCAGCAGCGTTAATTAACAGGATGTCAGGGCTCGGTGGTCGCGACCAGCCAAACCTGAATCCATCCTCACTCTCATCATTCCATCTTTAATCGCCACCGTGAAATGTGGCAGAGTATTAAGACAGCTGGACGCCTCGCAGGGCGAAGACGGGCTCAGTTTGGTTCAGCTGTGTCCAGAGTCAGCTGGGACCGTGGTGTGTGTGTGTGTGTGTGTGTGTGTGTGTGTGTGTGGGTAAACTGATGAACAGGCTCCAAGACACACGGCAGCCGCACATGCACAGGATCCCACCTCACAGATTCCGCTCTGTTTACTATAACCACACACTGGTTATAATCAACGAGTCAATGGGTGGGTTGTGAACGTACAATATACTAGTACTGGGAAAAAATGAAACTGGTTTAATTTAACTGATCAAGAACACAAAACAAACCTCAAAACCGAAGGTCAGAGTCAGAGAAACGCTAAAGGATCAGTTCTGTGGTTTTATCGTTTATTTAAAATCCCAAACCGAGAACTAAATGGAGCTGAACGAGTTGTTTTTGGGAACTGGACCTTTTAGAGGCATCTCTGTTTTGGGTGTCTCTCCATGGTTCCGGCACCGGTGAGTTCTGGGCCTCCAGCTTTTTCATCCTGGACTTGTTTCCGGCTCTTCTTCACTGCACACCTCCTCCTGCAGTGAGTAACCATTAGTAACCAGAGGTAAACTGCCCTAAAAGCAGCAGAACCGGACCATCCATCCTGACTTGTTAACAGAACCCACTGATTGGACACCACTGGCTTCTTTTATCTGTGCATCTCAGAGTCACACAGTCACTGTTACTTTTGCACAAACTGGCTGCTTCTTTTAGCCTCGTGGGGACGCAGACCTCCAGCGCTCGCAGTAAAAGGCCTCTCTTGGCCATTTAGTGAGTCAGTGACACACATCAAAGGCATCTTTACACTCACATAAGCAGCTCCTGGGTTCGGTAACTGCCTAATGAGTGTTTACGTCCTTCCTGACAAGCTGCTGGCCTGATTGATGAGTCTAATGCTTGGTGATAAAGCTTGTCTGAGGTGACGCATAGCATCGCTAACGTCAATGAGTGGCTTTTAGGAAGGCAGTAAATACATGCTTTTTCACAATCCACTGAATGTTAATGAATTTCTTGACCTTTAAATGCTCATGTTCACTACTTACAAACTTTGGGCCTTTTCATAGATTAATTTCATAATGTTTCATATGTGTTATGCTCAGCTTATAACGTGTTGATGAGAGTTGTGTGTCGTCAGGTTGTTGACTGATGGCAGGACATTAGTGATGCTGCTTCACGCTTATTTGTTCCTTGTTCTGTTTAGAGGAGAATCACACAACTCCATCACATGAAGCGACTTGTGTGTTCTGCTTTCGTCTTTCTCAGCCTTCGCGTTGCTGCGCCTCCTCTTTTTCCGCTTCCTCTCTCAAAAGCACCATCACACACTGCAATGCAATGCAAACACACGTGTGGTACCAGACGAAGGAGGGAGGAATAAAGGCTTAATCCAATATTCCTCTGCGCAGCATCTTTGTGCTAAAACAAGAAAAGCTCTGCTTCTCCACTCGTTTGCCCCTCCGTCAGCCTTCAGCGGTGGTAAAGTCTAAAAGGTGCATTCATGCACCTATCTAAGCGTCTAAACTGCTGTCAGTTTCAACCCACGCACATAAACAAACCTACTTTGAGGGAAGACGAGGAACTAGCAGCGCTGCTGCACAAACGTACAGTATGTGAGCCCATAGTCACAAAGCTCATTATAAGGATTCCCTGTTTGACAGACTCAGATTTCCCATAAAGCAAAGTGACGACAAGTAAAAAAAACTCTGCTCATCCTTTTGCTCTGTTCTGTCTCTCTAGAAGTACAATCTTACAATCTTTGCAGCTAATTTGATCTATTTCGCGGCAGAATGAATCAGAGGAACCTTTGTGTGTCTGAGCTGTACTGTGTATGTGTGATTTGTTTCTGCTCCAGTAAAACACACTTGCTGACTGCGTTCATCTGTGGTTAAACCACGGGGTTCAGGTAAATAACTGTTTCAAATGCGTAATTATTATACTTTTATGTTATGGGGACTGTCGAAAGGCGGGTGAACGCTGAAAATGCAGTTCTTTGCAGTTGTGCTGCAACTGCGGTTTGTTTAGTTTGTGCTGAAGTTCACAGTTCAGTTTTCAGCACAGGATGATTTCAGAACAAAACATAAAAGTAAGAATGTAGGTCTAGTTCTAACGCTACACCTACTAAGGTCAGTGGACATGACACCTAACTAACACTAACTGTAGATGGGACAATAGTTGTGTGTAATGTGACACATCGGGCCTCCAAAAGGTGGTGGATACAGTAGAACCACTGTTAAAGCAGGGATCTAGATTAAAGGAGGGAGAAAAAAAAAGTGTACAAACAACCCCCAATAAATGTTATAGGTGTAAAAGTTCAGGCAGCATAGAATAGAAACAGCCCAGTTCAAGCAAACTCACAATGACTGAGTCTCCACCCACATGAACCAGGGTGATGATGCACAGAGCAGAAAGGCCAACAGAGCAGTCAGTTAAAGGCAGAGATCTGGAAATGCTCCAATCTGCTGGCGGCCATCAGGTGCCACATGCGCTGCTACAGGACAGATGTGTTACACAACAACATGAGGGGATCGGTAGCGTTGGCCGGAGCCAACACCTGCAGACACACCAAGTTCACGACAGCAGCGCCTGCATTCATCTGAAGCAAAGTGGAAATTAAAAAGTGTGCATCTTTCACTGAGCTGCGGAGCCAAAGCCCAGAGCCGGTGTGATTGCTTCAGCGCCGAGGATATGAATAAAAAGCAAATACATTTGTTTGTCACCGCGTCTGTGTGGCAGCAGCGGAGTCGCTATGTTGTTGTACGAGTGCGATAGCGATAAGTCCAAATGACTGACAGAGAGAGAGAGAGAGAGAGGGAGAGAGAGAGAGAGAGAGAGAGAGAGAGAGAGAGAGAGAGAGTGTGTGTCTGTGTGTGTGTTGTGTGTGTGTGTGTGTACGTGCATGTGTGTGTGTGTGTGTGTGTGTGCGTGCATGTGTGTGTGTGTGGTGTGTGTGTGTGTGTGCGTGCGTGCGTGCGTGCGTGTGTGTGTGTGTGTGTGTGTGTGCGTGCATGTGTGTGTGTGTGGTGTGTGTGTGTGTGTGTGTGTGCGTGCATGTGTGTGTGTGTGGTGTGTGTGTGTGTGCGTGCGTGCGTGCGTGTGTGTGTGTGTGTGTGTGTGTGTGTGTGTGTGTATGGTGTGTATGGTGTGTGTTTGTGTGTGCGTGTGCATGTGTGTGGGAGGATATGCAGCACTTGAACTCACCGTGTCAGCGACACAATCAAGCACCTCAACATGACAATCAGCATCTACTCAGTAACAGCAACAGTCGGATGATCAGAAGTGTGGTGTTTGGACTCATGGTTACGCTGCACAGATCTGGTTCCTTCCACGCACCTGCCTCGCACACTCTGGCGCTGGCGTTCCAGTGTTAGGCTGTTTGTGTAGCGTTGTGTGCAGGTATGAGGCCGGGGCCTCGGGGCCGCTCTGACCCCGGCTGCAAAGCAAATGACTCATCATCTCCACAGCACAAAACAGATGGAGCTCGGAGCTGCTCACAGTCATATAATAGCTCTACACCGAGCCCACTCCCACACTCTCCAGTGGGAGATGAGTGTGTGACTCAAGTTACTCTTCCTGTTTATGGAAATATACATTGGGTCCTATAGACGTCTATGAGCATGGGATTCATTTTAGAATCTACTTGTGTTCATGTATTACGGCCGTTGGAGTTTAAGCTTAAGCCGTTGCCTCTCAGACATCTGCACATCCTCACTATTATATCATCCTTCCCAAACGATGAAACAGTGAATGCATCAGCGTGATCAAAGCGGAGGATGTTAAAACCTGACACCATCAGATCTATTTATAACAGCGGCTGCTGCAGACAGGGACCCGTCCACCTCCTGCCGGTGGGGACTGATGCAGGTCGGGGGCTTCAGTGACGGCGCAGTGCCTCGCTGCGACCACTAGATGGCGCTGGCAGATCAGTGGCTGCACGTTGTGGAACCGGTGCACAAATTGTTCCGCTGCTCGGAACCAACGCAGGGCGGATCATACATAACCTTTTAAATGTGCTTGACCAAGATGAACATTACATGCTTATGGAATGTGCTGATGTTGGAGCAGGAGCAGGCAGTCGCTTAGTAAATGGGAAAGCAGAGGAATGGAAAAGTGCATTAAAAAGGAGGAGATCCGGAGGATCACACTTATTGTATGTAGCGGAGAAAAATGATAAACAGAATTAGGGAAGTGAAACAGATGCAGATAAACAAAGGCAGAGTGAACACATCAGAGTGTTTAAAGAAATCTGCCGGAGGCGAATCTCAGATGAGCTGTGCATTTGTTTCCGTTCCCGTCTGGGTTGCCACCTGCCGATACACACACACGCAACGCACACACAGCACGCACCACACACACACACACACACACACGCACACCCACGACAGCACACCACACACACACACACACACACCACAACACACACACGCCACACACTCACACACACAGCACACACCACACGCACACACACGCACACACACGCCACACACTCACACACCCAACACACACACACACCACACACCACACACACTCACTCACATACACACACACACCTGTGTGACGACAGCGCGCCTGCATCCATCTGAAGCAAAGTGGAAATTAAAAAGTGTTGCATCTTTCACTGAGCTGCGGAGCCAAAGCCCAGAGCCGGTTGTGATTGCTTCAGCGCCGAGGATATGAATAAAAAGCAAATACATTTGTTTTGTCACCGCGTCTGTGTGCAGCAGCGGAGTCGCTATGTTGTTGTACGAGTGCGATAGCGATAAGTCCAAATGACTGACAGAGAGAGAGAGAGAGAGAGAGAGAGAGAGAGAGAGAGAGAGAGAGAGTGTGTGTGTGTGTGTGTGCGTGCTTGTGTGTGTGTGTGTGTGTGTCTGTGTGTGTGTGTGGGGGAGGATATGCATTACAATAAGTACGCTCTGCTGTGTAACAGCGCTTGAACTCATCAACAACACAATGCGACGTTCACACCGGCCGCACTGAGCTGTGGAGTTTGTCCCCATCGGCCTAAAAACGCAGCCTGGAGAAAGGACGACACAAACAACTACCCATCAGCTACAGGCCTTCAATGAATCCCTAAAATCCTACTGTAGAAATAGGATGTCCACCATATTGGATGTATCGCCCTCAGTCATTCCTTAAAGAAGACATCCTGGAGGATCGACGTGTGAACGTCGCGTGCTTTAAACACACTGGAGCAAAGTCCACGGAGCTTCTCTGGAGCAGAGCCTCTGCAGCACATTGAGATTCAACAACATCTGAACCGACCGTCAGTCGGCAGTTAGCGGTTTGTTAGAAGCACTGGGGCGCGTTTTCTGGCCTGTGGACAGTGTGTGATCACAGACGTACGTCCTCATGGAATATTAAAGAGCTCATTGATTATCGTTACGCTGGTGATGACGGGACCCTGAACGCAGTGCAGAGCATCACTGCACGGAGCAGTGTGGTTGTGACTGCGGTGAGTTCAAGTCTCACGTCCAGACCAGAAATCAGCCTCAGTGACGTCAAACCATGAAGCAGTTATAGAAATAGAAAATAGAATATAAAAAAGAAAATAACTGAATAGAATAGAATAATAGAAAATATGACTTAGAACTCATTGTGAGACCAGATTTTGACCCCGGCTAAAATAATGGAGGCGCTTCCTGTTCTTACGAAGACGGAGCTCGATTTTTGAGCGCTGTTTTCTTGGCGAACGTGAACGCGCCTGTTCTGGACGGCTGTTACGCATCAGACTCTATGAAGGAATGGGTTCTCTCCACTCAGGAATGGATCAGCAGCTGAAGGCGCAGAAACAGCGCGTTTAAAACCTGACGTTCACTCCGCTTTAACTCACGCTGCAAACGCATGCGCCTTTCTCCTCACGCTCTCCGTTCGTGAGAGCGGTCCTTCAACATGAATGGAGGCTGATGGAGGCAGATGGAGGCAGATGGAGGCAGATGGAGGCAGATGGAGGCTGAGTGGAGGCAGATGGAGGCAGATGGAGGCGATGGAGTGCGGGGGATGGAGGCAGATGGAGGCAGATGGAGGCAGATGAAGGCAGATGGAGGTTGATGGAGGCAGATGGAGGCTGATGGAGGCAGATGGAGCTGATGGAAGGCAGATGGAGGCTGATGGAGGCAGATGGAGGCTGATGGAGGCTTCATGTGTTTGTCTGATTAGAGCTTTGACCGGAGCCCATTAGTGACATCGTCCTCACGGAGGCTTAAGGCCCCGCGTTCTGTCTCTGTGTGTGTGTGTGCTGTTCTGTGTGTTCACATCACCATCACTCTGTTAACCTTTAAACCTTTAACCTTCCTTAGTCGCTTGCTTCCTCCTTCTTTGTAGATTAGGATTTCTACTGTAGGTTTTTTACAGAAACGACACCACGTTTGGAAACATGTTGAATAAATTACAAGTCAATAAACATTTGTCTCCACTGTCACAGGTCGGACCTGAAGAACTTTCTTTGGAGCCTTTGTAAACGTTCCTCACAGTCATGAGTGGAACCCGTCATCCATTAACCCAGCCATTATCAGGACCTGGAGCTACTCCCAGACGTCACCGGGCGAGAGGCAGGGTCCAGTCTGAGTCCACGCACACACACACACACACACACACACACACACACACACACACACACACACACACAACACCCACACACACACACACACACACACACACACACACACACACGCACACACACACACACACACACACACACACACACACACACACACACACACGCGCGCGCGCACACACACACACACACACACACACACACACACACACACACACACACACACACACACACACACACACACACACACACACACACACACACACACTGGCCTATCATCAGCATCATCTCATATCAGTCCATAGTGTCTTGTTTTCCCTCTAACACCTTTCTCTCCATCAGCCCCATTGAGTTCAAGCAGCACCGTGGCTTTGTGCAGACACATCTTGGCCAGGAGTGATTTATGACTTTTTCCTCCCGCGTGCTTCACAGTCAAACATTACGCCACCAGCTCTTTCTCTTTCTCTACAGATGCGTGAATTGTTGCTGGCTATAAAAGTGAGTGCTGTGAGCATCGCGTGGTGTTAAGACCAGAGTAATGTAGTGCATCAAATGTTTCGTGGCTGCTGTGGGTCTGGTGTCGGTCCGCGTTCCGCCGCTGTGTGAGAGGAGCTCTAGGAGCCTGTAATGAATGCAGAGATCTGTGAGAGACGCTGGAATAAGGTGTAATGATGTTACAAAGTGCTGCTGGTGGGAAATAACACGGAGCGCGACTAGTAAAAGCCAGGTCTGCATCTGCAGTGCATGAGTGAGCAGCACTGCTTCCAAGCCTGAACAGCCGTTCCACAGGCTGTCTGCATTCACAGACCGAGACAAGCGTTACTGGTGATGGATCCATATGTGTCCGTGCACTGTCTGCACCTTCTCATAGACAGGGGTCAGAACGCAGCTCTGTCCAGTGCTTTGACAATTACAGCTACTGGACATCCTCAGTGTCCAATGACGACAATCTGTAGGGAATAACTTGTAAATATTTGAGGTCTCAATCAAGGTTTGTACAGCGAACAGGATGAATCCTTCCTTTACTTCCTTCCTACTCGCTTCCTCAAATGTCTTGTTGCCTTGGTCCAACAGTCATCTTCTCCACAAAGTAAAGGATAGTGACATTTTACAGTACGTTCTCTTGCCATGGATCACTAACAGTACCTTTACTTTACAGTATAGTACCGTGTACATTGTGTACATGTACATGGAGCCCAGACTTTAACTTTCTTGGATCTGACTTACAAATTAGCATTTCTGTTCAACAAAGTGGTCACAAGGGAAAACCTATGTGAATGTGAAACACTATAAGCTGTGGACAAAACAATACATGAAACCCCCAAAGTCAGAGCGTTAGCATAAATGTTTACAGCACACGCAGCGTCAGCAGAAAGCGCCCTCAGAGGTGAATCGGTGCGTCGCAAACCAGCTCAAACATGTTATTTGGCTCCTCAAAAGCTCAGTGACGTGGAGCATGTCCGTGTCACAAGAAAGGAAAGCAATATTAAAAGCCGTTATTATGAGCAAATAATGAGCGGAGATATTCATTTCCTCCCACTGATCATTAGCGAGCGTGAAAGGTCACAGAGTTATTGTTGTGAAAATTGCTGCTGAAATAGCTTTTGAGTTGGTGTGAAAAGGTACAATGCAGAGCACACAGTCAAACTCATCTGGCTCATTCAGATGAATGGAAAACACCTGCCGCTATTATAGCTTAAAGTCATGCAGGTCTGATGCAGCAGGAGTCAGAGGACCTAATGCGGCCAAACATGAATGCGTGTGTTTGTTAGGCTCATCTATCAGCTGCTGTGGATGATGATGATGATGATGATGATGATGATGATGGACACAAATTGAGCCTTTGCTCATTAAATGCTTATTAGAGCTTTGTGTCATACTGACATTTTACTGCCTTTGAGCAAAACACGTCTGCTTCATAGAGAACATTTAATGTCCTGTCGTCAGTACACGAGGAGTTAAATGACCTCAGGACGCCACCGGCCGACTCCCGTCAACACTGGATGCTTCCTGATACATTTACATGAAGTCAAAGCTGTGGCGCTGGTGCTGGTGTGAAGCATGTATGCATCTACAGGTGAACCAGAAGCCACTCTGTCAGCACTACATGCTTTACAGGTATATTGGTCAGAAGTCACGGGTGGTGCAGTCGGCACCACTGTCGCCTCACAGCGAGAAGGTCCCGGGTTCCATTCCCGGGGCAGCCGGGTGCCTTTCTGTGTGAAGTGTGTTCTCCCCGTGTTCCTGTGGGTTCTCTCTGGGTTCTCTGGTTCCTCCCATACGCTTTAATGGGCTGCTCTACATTGCCCATAGGTGTGTGTGTGTTGGTTCCCTGTAATACTCCTGTCCTGGTGCACCCCGCCTCTCGCCCTCAGCTAGCTGGGATAGGCTCCGCCCCCCCCACGACCCCAGATGGGAACTAGCAGTAGAAAATGGATGGATGGGTCGGATGTCACCATGTTTGTGGTAAAATGATTTTAATGCTACTTGAGTCTTTATCTTTGGTTAGATTCTATAATACAGGCCATTCTTTAACTTGTATAATGTATTACAACAAGCAAATTGTCTTCCAAATTTAAAGTGAGAGCTTCACTTCAACATTAGTAAAGCGGTACAGTAAAGCCTTAGGGTTCATTTAGGGACGATAAATGTGAGATAGGAAAGGAATGAAATCTTAATAAGGAGAAAAGCAATAAAATATTCTGAAAAGATTCTGGGCTCATAAAAAATGTTGCTACTGTAATAATATTCACAGCAAATCAAATGTTTATCATTTGTAAAGAAACCCCCCCTCTTAATGTCCTAAATCCATTTCACAGACATGCATGTGTCTAATATTTCCATACATATTAGGCTGCTGTCGAGTACATACAGTTCTCGACAGCAGCACGGATCAGGTGCAGTTCACCAGTTTACAGCATCATGAACGCGAGTCCTCCGTTGAACCGACAACCTGTGTGCCTCAAGCAAATAAGAGAAACTTTGTTTCTCGCACTCAACAATCCACTAAATATTCTGACAGTCAATAGAACTTCTTTCCACTGGTAAAAAAACAGACTTACAGTAGTGATGAGCGAATGGCAGTTCATCAGAGAAGCTTAGTTTGATGCAACTCAGCAAAGGACGGGTGTCGTGGCTCGTTTTTGATTAAAACCCACCTTCCTCTCCAAACTGAGCCAACTTCAGGGCGATGAACCTTGGACACGCTCTAGAAATGAGTCTCCATCACGCTTGTTGGTGAACCTCCTGGAGCTTCCACCTGCACAGCGCCCCACACACACACTCCTGGGCCCAGAAAAAGCCAATGAAGGTGAAGAGCATAAGGTCGACAATGCCAGCAGGAATTTCTTTCTTCTTTACACCGATAAAGATCCATTTGAGAGCTCAGGGTGGTGGTAATAGATATAAGAGGTTGTTGGGGGACTTGTCTGCCCAAAATCATAGCACAGGCATTCATTTTTAGCCTTTACACTGGGAGTTACAGTGAGGACTTGACAACGGCAGCAGCACGCAAGCTAACACACACACACAAGCACGCACGCACGCACGCACGCACGCCACGCACGCACACGCCTCACGCCATGCACGCACGCACGCACACCACGCACGCACGCACGCACGCACTTCCATGGAAGTGAGGACCTCCATTGACATAATGCCTCCCTAGCGCCTTCCCTCACCCTAACAATAACTATCACAACTAAAGGCAGACGTCTGACCTTTGCTCTAATCTGAACCTAAACTCAATTTAACCTCAGCCCTAAAATCACATCTTAACCCTCAAACAGGTATCAAAGAAGTGAGGACACACACACACACACACACACGCACACACGCACGCACGCACACACGCACGCACACACACACACACACACACACACACACACACACACACACACACCACACACACACACACCCACGCACACACACACACACACACACACACACACACACACACACACACACACACACACACACACACACACACAGTTCACTCCTAGTGCTACAGTATACAGTATACTGTAGGGAGGTCTATTTCTTATTAAACCTTTCCTCCATTTTTCATCATATTCATATATTTATTCTGACTCGTCTTCGCCTGTGGGCGCTGCAGCCGGGTGCATTTGGGTTTAGGCTCTTATCTCTCCAAATGAGACAGACAGCTGGCATTTTCCTCACACAGAGATTGCAGAGGGGAGGGAGGGGAAGTTTCCTGTGCTCCACTTTTATCGGACGCGTTGACCTTCGCAGCAGGGTCCAACTCCTGTGGGCGACTGAAGCCTCGTCCGAACAGACAGAGGCAGAAACGAATGGCGTCTCTGTGCCGTGCACGGTGGCGCTGTCACTAACAGCATCTGACGCATAATGCACAGTATCATCCAGATTTACATCTGATACCTTCACTACAGATATCAAACAAACTGGATTGTATGAAGCCAAGTCAGTTACTGTTCAGAGAAGCAGCTTTGACCACATAAGAGCAAAGAGCGGCTCATAGACCACAGTAAAACACACAGTACGGTAGGTGACGGCCAGGGAGCTAAAGCTGTGACGTCCTCACATTCAATACAAGATTCAAATAAAGATAAATCCTGCATTTGCTCATAAGAAGAAGCAACAGCGACCTGCAGTAATACTATAGTATAATTAGAGTTGCTTCCCGTGAGTTAAGGACGAGCGCAAACAAGACAAAAACTACATGTTCCTCTTGGAGTTTAACTTAATATCATATAGAAAGCATGGTGTAAAGGAGTTGGGGTTAATATTGTGCACCCTAGAAACGGCCTTGATTCTGAACTGAACCTGAAAGAGACAACAGTGAATGGAGGGAAAAAGGGGGGGTTAAACTTTAAACTGAGTGGGAACGTGTTCAGCTTCATTGACAGTGATTGTTCTGTTCACCACCACATACAGTAAGTAACAGTTCAAATTAGCCACAACATGGAATTTGTATTAAATGCCTGCATGCATTTGATGCTTGATGTGCTTTATTAAATGTAAATGATACGTGTTGACTCTTTAGCATCTACTGAGAGATGATTGTTTGATTGATTTGTGTAATGATGAATGAGGAACACGTCTCCCTCAGTATTGAACGTTAACACTGCGGGTCCTCATGCTGATGCATCATTGTCTGACACCGAGGACGGCTGCCTGTCAGCCTGTCTTCCTCATCACAACTCCTGGGTCCAGTTGCATCAGCTTCAGCCCTTTGATTGAATGAAAGGCTCCTAAATGTTTAAATTAGATTTTTAAACAACAGAATGCTGTGAAATGTATTTGCGTTTCCTCCTTTTGTGCAGCGACACATACTGTAGGAGGGACAGCGACGTTGACGGGTTGAACGTGTGAATTATCCGGCGCGTCATCATCTGCACTCAATGGAGGAAACCTGTTCCCAGTCCTATGGATGAACAGCACTGTCTGTGCTCATCACAGCACAGGCTGTTGACAAGCTGCAGGATTCACCATAAAATACCACAATACTGTATGCAGGTACAGTATGCTGCATCCCCTATAATCATCCTCCCACTGTTACTGTCAATATTGTACAAAATAGAATAACGGATTTACCGTTTGTCATTTAACACGTGACATTTGTCAAAGAAGCATCGTTTCATGCCATGTTTAATATGTGCACTGCTTATTAGTTCAGCACAAATAGCAATGAGTGGGTGATTTCCTTTTCTCATTGTGTTATTTTCCTGTACACAAAACAGTTTAATTTGCGAGAGATGAAGCAAATATAATGTGTTTGTGTGGCAGATATGAACCTCCATTAACAAAATAACAGAAGAATGGAAATAAAGGAAGAAGTGAGTGTAAAACCTGAGATGTCAAAGGTCAACAGACATAAAGAAGCCAGACCTCCATACCCAAAAACACTGTACCTCATTGTTTGTTCCTGTTTGTCCAACCCCCCCCCCACACACACCACACACACACGCACGCACGCACCCACACACACACACACACACACACACACACACACACACACACGCACACACACCACAACACACCACACACCACCACACACGCACACACACACACACCACACACCACACACCACACACACACACACACACACACGCACCACCACACACCACACCCCACACACACACACACACGCACACACCACACACACACACACCACACACACACACACACACACACACACAGTCTTAGCCCCACTCTCCCTACGACATTGTAGCGATTATAAATAACCTATGGAAGACATTTCAGAGCGTGTAGCCTTGCCGCAGGAGCTGTCCTGGCAAATGGAATATAATAACACCCCCCCGCACACACACACACACACACACACACACACACACACACACACACACACACACACACACACACACACACACACACACACACACACACCCCCGGCCCTGGATGCTGCAGGTCCAATTGCTGCAGCAGGAAATATCAGTAATTAGGAAGAGGGAAAAGTCTCCCTGCAATTACCGCCTGATATGCGAGACATTTGTTAAGCTTGTTAGAGAGGACTGGTGGCTTCATTAGAGGAGTGAGATACAGTTTATATATATCTACACGGCTGCTGACCTTTGTCACAGTCCAAATTCTAATTTCCTTGTTTCATCTGCTTTGACATTAAAATTACATTTTATACAGAGACAATAATATAATCAGAGCATTTAGAGGAAATGGATTTGTTTCAGTGATACCAAAATTCAGTCATGATGATGAATGTGGAGAG
>NC_040897.2:1401416-1455375 GCF_900634795.4 Betta splendens
ATCGGATCCTCTCTTCTAGCGGCCATTAAACTTTACAACACCTCCCTCGTCTGCCAGGGGGGGTTTGGTGTGTGCTGTGGTGTGTGTGTGTGTGTGTGTGCGTGTGTGTGTGTGTGTGTGCGTGTGTGCGTGTGTGTGTGTGTGTGTGCGTGTGTGTGTGTGTGCGTGCGTGTGTGTGTGTGTGTGTGTGTGCGTGCGTGCGTGCGTGCGTGTGTGTGTGCGTGTGTGTGTGTGTGTGTGTGTGTGTGTGTGTGTGGGATACATTACTGTATCCTGTCACACAGAAACTCAATGTATACATTGATTTATGTGCAGTCTTCAGCTCTATAGTTGTGTTAATCTTCCTCATAATAAGTGCATTTGATCATAAGTGGCTCCATCTTCTTTTCAGCCATCATTTCTACCATTATGATTATTATGATTATATGTCAGTGCATCATTAGTCTTTGTCACATTGTCTAACCCTCCAGTTTTCAGATTCAGACTCAGATTCAAGTTTACTGACTGATGTCAGTAAACTCATTTGTTTCTATGGTTGCAGTACTTTTCCATTTCCCTGTTTTCTACTGAGAATATGTGACAAGGCAAAACAAATTCCCCACGGGATTAATTCTTTTAATCTTGAACCCAGAACAGGAAAAAAAATTGTAAAATACTTTTATTCTTCACTTTACTTATCGAGTGAAGAAAAAAACTCTCATTGTTAGATAGAAATGACCTAAAGATGATGATGATTTCATTTCAGCTGTTTTGGCTTTGTGTGGAATATTGACAACTGTCTTTAAAGTAAAACGACTGAAGGCTTGAAAACAATTGAAGGCTTGGTTTGTTCTAAATATTCTGTAACTTCATGGTTTGTTACCGATGGCGCCTCACTGGTTCAGGGGACTGGACAATACTGGTTCTGAGGCCCATATGGTCAACAGCCCTGTTTAAACACTACAGTAAACAGCCTTGTTACTGAAAGTGGCTCATTATCAATACAGTGATTCTCTGTGCAGTGTTTGACTGAGATCAGACATTCGATTCCACTACTTTTTAGTTTAAACGACATAATTGACTGTCTACATTCAAACCATTTGAATACGCACAGCTCAGCCTGAGGCGCTTCGGGTTTTCTGAACTGTGCGGCTGCCATTTAAAAAAAGGGAAGGAAAAAGTTTTGAATAAAAAAGCCGTGTGGGTTTGCAACCTCCCCTCACAGTTTGACACTGGCCTCAACACGGCCGTCCTGACAGCCCAGCACAAATTGGACAGAGCAGTCACAGCTTCACAAGCGTCTGTGCACAACAAGCAAAGCCAGTGCAGCTAATGACAAAGGCAGAGGCCCATGCTGCCGACGGTCCTGTTCCACCGCTGAGATGAAAAACAGCGCTGAGGCCAAAGGTCACGACTGCGCATTAACCAGAAATGAACAAAAAACATGAAGCAAACAGTTATTGTTTTTCCCCAGTGTCACTAAACAAGCCTAGGTTCTATCGTGCCACTGCTTTGGAGTCAGCGTAAAAGTATAAGTCAAAATTTAAATTCATGATGTCTGTGTATTATTACTTCCCAACCGATGTGTGGTTATATGATAAACTACATAAATATGAGCATTTCAAAAGTTCTCGGCCTGATCTCAAGGCATGTTGTGCTTTTTCTCAGACAAAACGCAGAGTCACCACCTTGGCTGCTGTTCTAACGCAGCCTGAAGTCGAGGAAACGCTGCTTGGAAGGACAAATAAAGGCCTGCAAAAGTTCTGATTCAGCCCCAGCGCCGCTGGCGAGCAGAACCTCAGCGCCGCCCTTCATCACGGTGTTTAACACAAACGGTCCTTGGAGCATCAGCGGACGCCAGCAGCCGTGATGGGCGGCTGCCTTCTGAGTCTGAGGAGAGGAGGCTCAGACCCTCACTCCATATCCCAACCTGCAGCCATGACACCTCCAACGCCTCCCATGGAGCGCGTTCGGCCTCCAGGGCCCAAATCAGAGGCTCGTGAGGAAAGCAGAGCAACAACACGGCAGGGCCTCAGCGACGCTCGTTTTCACAGGCGCCCATGAACGCCTCCCTGAACACGACTAAGCTGCGCCGCTCTCCAACACGATGCAGATCCAGCAGAGCATCTGTGGGATGAGATGGAAAGTGGTCCACTCCAAGCGGAGATGCGCTAAGAGCCCGGCTGGTCGGAGCCGAGAGCACCTGAGTGAACGTCTGTGCACGAGTGGGTGAAACCGCCGCAGGCTGGGCTCCGCCAAACACCATGTACCCGCATTAGGCCGCTTCCTCCGCAGCCCGTTTATTGTCATCTGTATTTATTTGCTGTATTTTTCCAGGACTAGCTGTCAGACTTTTATATCATATTCCATATGTTCCCCTCTGCAGTGTATCTATTTTTCAAGGTGCCCACATTTGTGATGCGTGAAATTTCCTTGCTGTCGCTATCAGCTGTAAAGCGCTGTTGGCTGGGACAGAAGCAAGACTGGAGGTTATCACACACACACACACACACAGACACACAGAAACACACACACACACACACACACACACACACACACACACACACACACACACACACACACACAACACACACACACACACACACAGACACACAGAAACACACACACACACACACACTCACGCACGCACCTCACACACACACACACACACACACAACACCACCACACCACAACACACAGAACACACACACACACACACACGCACGCACGCTCACACACACACACACACACACACACACCACCACAACACACACCACACACACACACACACACACACACACACACACACACACACACACACACACCACACAGGCTGAGTGAGTGACTATACCGATATCTCACACATCTCCAGACAGCGGTTATCCAAATCTGTGCACTCAGCTTGGCACAGCACCATCCCAAGCCTTTTAGACACAGTAGTCTGGACAGATGGATAGGAGGCAGGGAGGCAGGGGGAGATAGATGGAGGCGGGGGGGGGGTGCTCGGCTTAGATGCATTACCAAAGACAGATGGATGGAACGAAGGTGTAGGGTGAGAAATTGTAAAGGAGAGAGGGCGAGTCAGGCTATTTAGATGGAGAGGGAGAGACAGTGAGGACAAATGAAAGGAAACAGACTGATGTGGGTGATGGAGGGGCAGATAGAGAGCAAGCACAGGGGGCCGGACACGTGATGGCCTGTCTGTATTAAGCTGCTCCGTGTCAGGAAATTGGCCACTGACCCGACGCTCACTGAGAACCCATGAAACTGTCTGTCACAAATCCACCCTAACAAGTTACATTATAATATATGCTCCTACTGATGCACTGTATGTACCTGGAGTAGAAAAAGAGGCCGGTGGGATCAAATGCCAGCATTTACTTCCTTCCTCCGACGTTTTACTGTTGGAGCAGAGCAGATGGAGGAGCTGTGGTTACAGAAGATGCTCCTTAAATGCAATTAGCCACAGAAATGGTTCAAACCTTACGGTTCAAGTTTAAAATATTCTCTCTAACTGCTTAATGTTGCTTTTGATCCTATCTCATCACAGGTTTATTTTTTAACCAGGTAAAGTTAAAATGACAGACTTCTTCTAAACACACTCCAGAAGTCCAACGAAATTACAAACCGAAGAAAATCAAGAAACCCTGTGAGTAATTTTAACCGTGTTTGATTTTAGTGATCTTTAAAAAACACTGTTTCCCATGAGCACTAGCTGTTCATATGCTAAAGGTCATGCCTCCACAGAACTCTTACTGTTCCTACGAGGGGACGGACGAGGGTTCCCACATGTGTGGAACAACAGCTGGACACGAAGGGCCGGTGGCTGTAGATGCTCCTCACACTGATTCAGCTACAGATGAGGAATGAAGTCATGGACGTGGATCCAACAGCAGACTGTGGCCGTCAGGGACTTCACGCAGCACAGATAATATTGACTCTTTTTCACATAGACCACATTTTCCTGAAGGTTTATTCTCACTTGAGTTTTAAAAAAATGGAAACGTATCTGAGCTAATCTTGACTACTGATATGACTCCACTTACTGCACATAGAGTGTAAAATAATAATCACAACCCAATGATTTTAAAAGGTGTATATCAGCAAACAGCATGTCCACACACACGGACAAATACATGCTTCATATGAAGACGATGCACAGGGAAACGCTGTGCAGCTGTGACGGCAGATGGCTGAGGCATGTGGGTCATTACAAATAAATGTGACAGGGCTGGTGTGGACAAGGAGCGGGACAGACAGGACACAGACAGGACAGACAGACAGGACAGGACAGGACAGGACAGACAGGACACAGACAGGACAGACAGGACAGAGACAGGACAGACAGAACAGACAGGACACAGACATGACACAGACAGAACAGACAGACAGGACAGGACAGGACAGAACAGACAGGACACAGACAGGACAGGACAGGACAGGACAGACAGGACACAGACAGGACACAGACAGAACAGACAGGACACAGACAGGACACAGACAGAACAGACAGGACACAGACAGGACACAGACAGAACAGACAGGACACAGACAGGACAGACAGACAGACAGACAGGACACAGACAGGACAGACAGGACAGGACAGGACAGACAGGACACAGACAGGACACAGACAGACAGGACACAGACAGAACAGACAGGACACAGACAGGACAGACAGACAGGACAGGACAGACAGGACAGAGACAGACAGGACACAGACAGACAGGACAGGACAGACTTTGCATTTTGCAGAAAGTGCAGCAGCGTGAGCTCCTGAATCACCTGAAGCGTCACCCACCACATTCAAGCTAACGTCTGTCTCATCGCCACCGAATTAACTATACTGAACAAATCTTAGCATTTTTCAGTTTGAAAACTCATTTCACTATTTCTGTAGTTTCCCCTCCATTTTAATTTGTAAACATCTGTAAAGGACAGCCAGCTGTTCATGTGGTTTAACCAATAGCAGAGACCTCCATCCCATTCCATAGAGGACAGTCGTCTTCCACAGAATGGGATGGAGGTGGAGGTCCAGTATTTCTGTGCTGACGTGTCCTGATCTGTCCAGTGTCCACACACTTTTCAGCAGAGCCTAAAACTCCTCCCGTATCTGTCTCCAAAGCCCAATGAGTGTTTTAGCAGCAAATCCTGACAGAAATTCAATTCTTTCCGTCTGGAGCTGAACCAAAGGTACTTCCGACCACGTTTTGCCATCTCTGTTGTGCTCTCTATCATTTGCTCCACTCTTTTTATCCGTCACCTCCTCATAATGTCTTCCTGTTTTCTAATCATTGTTTCCTATGTCACCATTCCCTCTTCTTCCTTCACAGTAACTGACTCCTTTCTCTCCACCCTTCACTCACACACACACACACACGCACGCACGCACGCACGCACGCACGCACGCACGCACGCGCGCACACACACACACACACCACACACCACACACACCCACACACACCACACACACACACACACACACACAAAACATCTATGAAGCATCTGGAAGAATTCCTTACAAACTTCACACTGTTTAAAGCAGAGCAGACGGACGCTGGACAGTAAAGACTGCACTCGCTCTCATTTAGTGGCCAAACGCTGGAGAGGGAGTCACGTCTTCACGCTCACACACACACACATACTGAATGGTAGTAATGATGCCGCTGCCATCGGGTCAGTGAGGAAGCTGAGGAGCCACGCTGGGCGACGGACGCCCGTCAGAGCCTCGCGGGAGAAGAAACCTGCCTCGTGACTGCGTGTTTGTCCAAGTGAGTCAAACAGGAAGTTTGAATGATTGCTGTCAGACGTAGGAACCTGCAGTAAGAGTGAGTCATTTCTGGGTTTCAGCTGTAAACGACCGGTAGAGGTCAGAGTTCCACACAATAAAGACCCAATGGACCCACACAAGACAAGGAAGCAGAAGTTGCAGCGCAGACTTGGACTTCTGAAATGCATTTTCCTTTTTCATCTTCTTCTTCCCATCATCCGTCCTGTCACCATCACTCCTTGAACCTCCACCGGCTGATTTACTCTCCTGTCTCCACGGGACCGAGCACGAGCGCCGCCCACGAGCAGATCTGAGGATGAGAAATGGGTTTCTGCTTCTGGGCGAGTGCGTGAGAATGAGAAGGACAGGTCCACAATCCTCCACGTGACCAGAAGCGTGTGAATCACGGCGCCAGGGTTCGTTTGTGCACTCGTACCACTCTGAAGATGACGGCTTTTTCATTACACATCTGTATAAATGCGTGTCTACGCTTTTCAAGGACATCGGCTCCGACTGGAGCGACGAATGACAAAGTGCTGACATGCTGTCAATTTTTTCACTGTCAAACTGATTCAGTGTCAAGCGATGAAATGAATTGTGGGTAGTTTAACGGATGCTTTCTGGCTCAGGAGAGTCACAGGGTTTGAGTCCTCATTTCTCTAAATACCTTTCATCTCTGCTGCTGTATTAGCGTAGCCACAGACCGGTGATCTCACCCAAATACAGCACAATAATGGACACACACATGCACTCATACATGTATTTATATGTGGTCCGAGGAGACACTGAGCAAAATGTGGACACTCCACCTCACGGTGCTGATGTCTGCTGGATGGTGAGGAACTCCACCACCCACACTGTTATTATTCACCTGAAGCCTGTTCCAGCTTTTGGAAACAAATGTGCCTTTTGAGGAGCACAGCCTGGATTTTGCCTGGAGGAACATTGTTTTGGCTCCAGAGCTAAAGTGTCTGATCTCCCCCTAAAGGTCTTGTTCCTAAAGAACATTCAACTGAGCGGGGTGAACTTTAGGGAAAGCATCTGAAATAAAGAGCTGCGACAAAAGAGGCAGAAACTCAGAACCGACGCCTGCTGAATGTAGAGATTCTGGAGGACTTTCTTTCCAGGACATTCAGAAACCCGGGTCAGAACGTGCAGGTGCGGCGCGTTTTAAGGCTTGTTGCGCGTCACAGGTTATTAATTAGCAGCGCGAGGTGCGGATCTCATTAGAGTCCAGCTTTAATGTGCCGCCGCGCCCGCAGTAATGGCTTCCTGGCGCCTGAACAGGCGGCGCCTCTGGGGCTCAGAGATAAGCCACCGGGTGCATGAGACACCATCAGTTTAAAGGTCGCCCACGAGGGCCATCAAAGCTTTGTTATTTGGGTCTCGCAGGGGGGAATGCTGCACGGGCCCGAGATTGGCACGAGGTGAGTCCAGATAGCAAAGCGGAGCCGAGCCAGTTCCTAAATATCTTATAGAGACGGATTGCTTTATTGTGGGAGGAATTGGAAATGTCTTCCTCTGTGCAGTTCCTGAAGTATTATTCAGTATCTATTGTGGCCACATTGTCCCGTAGCTTCTGTCCTTCACACAGAAAAAATAGGCCAGTTGCAGCATGTTGGGCTTTATCTGCAGGGCTGCGCCGTACGCTGCATTATGAACTTAGATAAATGGAGAGAAAGCGTTTCACTCATAGTTAGTGAGTTGCCATTGTAGGAATGAATTGCGTTGGTTGCATCCCAGTATTCTAGAGCAAACCGGGCCTGAATCAAGACCACAAACACAAAAAGCACATTTTCTCCTCGCTACAATAGGTTCATGTAAACACACACTAGACAGTAGGAAACCTCTCCTTCCAATGCAGCCGAGCCAGGTGTGTCCTTGAGCAAGGCACCTCCCGCTCCTCCCTGGGCTCTGCCACGTGTGGCAGCACACGGCCCCTCAGATGCTGAGATCACGCTTTCCCCACTGGGATCAAGGACGCCTGAGTCCAGTGTACTGTGTGTGCATAAGGGATATTTGACAGACGTTTTTAAGCATTGTTGCAATAATCTTAATCAAATTATCTCTCCTCATTAAACACTAATTCCATGTGAGCGCTCTGTCTTCTGGTGGTTCTCACATACAGGCCTCCTCCTCCTCCTGTAAAAGGAGGAAAGCTCGGAGCCATCTAACTAAACAGTTGCCTTCATCAAAGGTCACATATTTGCTGTGTACATAACTGCATAATTAAAAGGTCCCTGATTTGAACATATTAGAATTTACTTTTGCACAGATGAGACCTGGGAAGGTCATCACCATAGCAACGCTGTCATTTAGCGAAGCGGCGCCTTCAGAAATGCCACGAACAGTTCTGACTTCCTTCAGCCGATCACGCTGTTTCCTTCCAGACCTCTGAAAGCGTCAAAGAGTGAATTACAGCCAACGCGTCTACAGGCATCTTAAGTCACCACTCATCTGCTACGTGTTGAACAGACTCTGAAAAGACAGGACACTGTGAAAAGCATTGTGATTTGACCCCTGATCCGCTCTGATTGAGCACCTGACTGCGTTTCCACGCTCACTCTATTCACGCTCATTCGCAGGTGGAAGCACACTATTACAGCCCCCTTCTTCTGCCATTGGACCGACTCAATTGAGAATAATTGCCTCACTCAAAGGTGCAACAGAAGGATTTCGAAAAGTGAGGTCATTTAAGCACTTTCCTATTTATAATCCATTCTCTTACTTCTGTGGCAATTACTACTTAACTTCCTGAGCATTGGAGGAGTTTGAGTTTGGCCTCTGACTTTCTATGTATCAACAACTCATCTTATTTACCAGCCCATTTAGTTACTATTGGAGTCGTTTAGGCGTCACACACAATACAAATGAAGCCGTAAAAGGCAATTTTGGCAACTACACATTTAATCACAGTCGTCCCCATTCATCACCTTCCTCAGTAAGTTTAAATTCGTATTACAAATGAAGCCGCTCAGTTCGTTCTGTCAGATTGGAGAGATTGACGCAATGTAGAAGGATCTTCCATCATATATGTGGGAAACCAATCATCATCCCCTCAGCGCTCTGTCCAAACAGTTCACTCAGTCTGAGAGAGAGAATTCATGACTGACAATGAAAGCCAGCTCCAGACTGAAGCAGCACGACTCCCCCGTTCTAAGAGCTCTATAATGAGCTTCGCCGAGCTGCTCAGCCTGCACTGCGGTGGTCCAGCCTCTCCAGTTAAAGTCCCTGCACACGCAGGGCCTGCTCGGCCTCCAGCAGCACGCAGAGGCAGCCAGTGATGAGCTGCCGAAGGGCGGAGGGTTGAGCAGCTGGAGGAGCCTTTGCCGTCATCACACGGACTCATACAGTTTGGGAACAATTATTTGTAGCTGCAAATAACTTGACAACAACACCCTGTTACATGAGTGGTCACAGACCTAATAGGATGTAATGATGTCAGGATTTGAGCTTTACTCAAAGAACACTGCGCTGACGAATTCCTCGTCTGTCTGACTGCAAGGTCACTATGCAGCATAAAGAATGAAAGGTATTATTATTATTGTATTATCATATTTAAAAACATCCTTCATGTACTGTATGTTTGCAATTTTAAGAACCAGAAAAAAATACAGAATATAGTTAGTTCTGTAGCAGAAGGATGAATAACAATTAGCATTGGGGTGACTGGCTGTGTATCCAGTGCTATTTCACTCCAGCCTCCGGCCTGAATGACTAATTAAATTAATAATGATCGGAGTGAGAGGAGCCCGACATTAGGGTTACACATATTTTATGCAGCAGCGAAAGATGAGCAGAAGGGAAGAAACGGAAGAGGGGCTTCAAGTCACTTATTACATCGCTGGCAGATCAGTCAGAATCAGCCAGTATATCAATCACACATGATGGAACTGTTAGGTAACAAATAAATGTCAGCTGATGAATGCAGCCTGTCCATAAACAGGACTGAAACTCATAGACAGTCTATGGCCGAGCTGTGGCAAGCTGATTTACATTATCGTCTAAAAAGAGCTACACAGTTTCAGAGCAGAGATATCAGAAAAGATTCAGATAAGGAAGAGCTCTTTATGTGTCAAGCCTCCACTCAGTCTAAGCAACAAGGTGCATAATTCACCGCAGGGCAAGTGCAGAGATGAAGCCTGCTGCCTCGCGGCGCTTCATTCCCATCGTTGCCAAAAGATGCTTTATCTGTCAAGCGTCATAAATCAGCCGTGCGAGGATGTAATGCACATTCTGCTGTCAAGGTGGGATTAAGAACTACAGTGGGAAAGACCCCGGGAATAACAAAGTTGGGAGGAAGATGGAGGGGGGGGGGGTTATAACTGTGAGGTGGAAGTGAGAGAGAAGTGGGGTCAGGACAGGACTGAGTGTCAAAACAGGAGGAGGTCAAAAGCACAGATACCACAGTTTAACAGGCAGAGGCAGACGGAGGAGGGAATAGGGGGGGGGGGGGGGTCCCAAAAGCAGCCCGATGCGTGAGCATGAGAGAGGGTTCCTCCTCAACGCCTCCCCTGAGAAGCAATTAACAAAGAAATGATGGCGCCACAATTCACCCACGGGCCCCTGGTGTCTCTGCTGACGTTTAAGTGTGTTAATCACTTCCATTACAGCGCGAGGACAGCGAGTTCGACGGAGGAACAGGGCGCGAAAGACGGAAGTGATGAAGTCCGTACGAAAAGATGCAGCTGAAAAAGAGCGAGCGCCTGCACAGATTCTCGTGTGTTTAAAGGGACGTCACACGTCCTCATAGATGCTTTACATGAGGACACAATGATACCAGCAACATTGGGAAAGACCTCAAATTTGGGTTTGTCCTGAACGTACTTCTATTTTTCCAGATTATATTACTAATATAATCTCTAATCTCTACTAAATTATATTACTAATATATTATTATACTATTTACATAATGAATATTGTACTGATCCCTGCAGATTCTTAGATTTGGGATGTGGTCTGCGTTAATAGTTAGGAGCAGAGCAGAAAAGAACAGTCTCAGGGGGAAAGACAGAAAATGGAATCTCATTCAGAGCTGTTGCTGTTCTTCCACAAACATTGGCCATGATGATGTAGTGACTCTATACAGAATAATATGAGTTTCACTCCAAAATAAATTAGGTGTCTGTATCTACAGTATTTTACTGAGATGTCCCTGTACAGTACAATGAGGTCACATTGACATTAGCTTCCAAAGTCGATTCAAAGGATGTTACAACATAAATGATCTGATATGTTCATGAAAATACATTTTAATATTACTGCATTTCTTTTGAAACCTTCACCAGCAAAATGAGAATTTAAGGCAGACATTTTGATAAAACCCTTTCTGATACCAGATAAGTCATTAAGGCTTATTAGAAGATAATGACTTAAATTAGGAGGTGAGCTTCCACCATCTTAATGAAGGTGCGATCACTTTCAGCCTGTGAAGACCATCATCTCATTACTCGTGCTCATAAGACTTGTCTCTTTTTCCTTCCAAATGCATATTTTGTCCTTTTCCATTGTCACTACATTAGTTACATAAACATGAATAGTTCATGGATCCATAAA
This sequence comes from Betta splendens, assembly GCF_900634795.4. NCBI lineage: Eukaryota > Metazoa > Chordata > Actinopteri > Anabantiformes > Osphronemidae > Betta > Betta splendens. Next base: position 1,412,722 of record NC_040897.2, read on the forward strand.
GATTCTGCTGTTGGTTCGGTGTCAGAGTGAACTGACCCCAGACCAGCAGGCCAGACCGGAGACGCCGTGTGTTAAAACCCGAGGTTTCAGCGCTGATCAAAAGGCTGCGTTCTGCTGAAACCCTCCACTGCCTTAAAGCTGCTCCAGCACATGTGATTTACTTAACAGGCCTCTACGGCGGTTCATGTGTTACAGTGATTTTACCTGTTGCTTCTCACCTTCTGGTCAAGCCGGCAGCAGAAAGAAGTAAATCAAAAGCAACGTAATGAATGGGACCTTTTTATAAGCTGCCTCCAGCTCAACAAAATGCAGAATGATGTAGATTAAGTGAATCGGTCGGCTGTGGCCTGTTTAATACAGATGCATGTGCACAGACTTTCTCCTGTACTGCATTTATCTGGGCCCTGGTAAACCGCTGTCAGGGCGCTGTTTTCATGTGAAACGGACTCTTACTGCAGCTCCATCAGGCGTCGGACCCAAACTGAAGCTGCGTCTTTCATTCAGCGAGGAGGTCAGGGCGCAGATACCATTCATGTGTGTGTGAATACAAACCTGCAGCAGTAGTTGAACGCCTCCAATGGAGGATGTTATCAGAGAGAGGAAACAGTGACACAACACCATGTCGCTGTCGCACCACATTACGATCCCACTACACAACCAGAGGAAGCGGCTCGACAACGTCCACGTCGCAATTAAACACAATCAAACCATCACATCTAACGTGGGACCCAACCGGCTCTATAAATAAATTGCTTATTTTCTAATTTTAACGCTTCGCAGCAGCACCTGAGCTCTTTTGTGCCGCGCTGCAGGAAACAAAAAAATTAGCCAACTTACATTAAAGCGAAAGGAAGGTGCTCTCGCATTGAATCCAAGTCTTAGATCTGCGGTGTTTGAAGGAGCCGCGCGGGTTTTATCTGCGCCAGCGTTTACTTAAAGAAGACGTTACAGTAGATTTCAAGGAATGGAAATTTGTTAATGATATTTGTGGATTCCTCAGCCAATCGAGACGCAAATCTTCATAGGCAGGAGAAGAACGCGATGGGTTCATGTTTAGAGAGGAATTAGGCAAAAACGCTTCAAAATCTGTGGGAAAAAAACACGTTTATTCTCTGTCATCAGGAGGAAACGACGTGGAGGTGGAGCTTTGCTTGTTCTTAAGGCCGGTCCACTATCACAGCGCCAACGGAAGCAAACCCACTCAGGAGCCATTTCACTGCAGAAAAGCAGGCATTGCATCACACAAACGGCCCTTTGAGCCTCTTTGTGACGCTCGTATCAGTCGTAGAAGTGAACGTCGATGACATCACTCACCCATGTGACGCTTGGCTGATGCTCAGGCACGGACGCAACCTTAACTGCTCCTGGTGCTGTATGTGCTTCTGTGTATGTTCTGCATTTATCTCATTCATCTCATTCACTGGATTCGGCTCATTGTGTGTCAGGACCTCCTGAGGAACGCAGGTGCAGCGATTTGAGTTTGATGTGTGCGCTAATGTAATAAAGGCCTTTTCACTTTCAAATCATCCACTTCAACGCGCGGCTTTGGATTTATTTTTATCTCAAATCCCACCGACAACCGGGACCTACACGTTTTATCATATCGCTCAAACGTCTGTATTTTTCCAATGCATACATTTGTAGCAGCGCGTATGTGAGCATAATGACAACACACAGAAAAGCAGCGGAACAGAGAACGGCACCGCCACAGAACCACTGTTGTCACATTGTTTGTGTGTAGCGGTGGAAGGGAGGCTTGTGTTTTTCCCTTTGTTGGGTGTGAATGACACTGTTCACACCGCGCTCCCAGTTAAGGCCTTCCAGCGGAGGTGGTGTCATGATGTGTGTGTTTGTGTGTGCTGTGTGTTCCCTGGAGGCCTGTGCCATGTCCAGCTGCACACATGGCACCTACTTATGCAGGAACACGCAGGCTCAGGTGAAGCTGAGCAAAAGCATGTGGTGACGCCTGCTCCTGCAGACTGTGCTGCAGAGGAAGCCTGTTTAGCAGCTCTGTGCCAACATGAAGCCACCCAGGATGAGCTCAGGCCGGGACTTCACTGCTTTCAGACTCTGCTAGAGTTGGAGATGAGGCCGTGTGAACATTTCTGTCTAATCAAATTCCTTGGAATTTCAATTAAGACGCAGCGTGGTGCAGTAAAGTCAGAGTGTGGTGGTGCAAAACCCCACAAACCGCAATTAAACAACTGCAGCTGGCGCATTGCTTCAAAGGTCTGAGCTCCCTGTTAGTGTTCAGCTCATTGATGAGAGGGAGCTCAGACTCAGCCACTTCTATTTCCTTTAAAACAGGACAAAGTATTTGCAGCATTGAATCAGTCAGAACAGAACTTACTGAAAGTTTAACGGCGTGTGGGTCAGGTTCTATCAACTAACAGTCAGTCAGAAACAAAGGGAACGGATCCACAACCAGCTCGTCTCGATGCCTCCATGTACATTGCATACATTAAATATGGTTCTCTGCAGACTTGCTTAATATCATAATAATAAAGGCCTCTCAAACAAGGCACTGAATTGGATTTTCCACCCCTGCAGTGTCGAACTGCACGGTTCCCTGAAGGCAGCGCTCCACAATCCTTTAAACAGCTCCACCGCCGACGCAGAGCGTTCTCCCATCTAAATTCTGGCCTCGGCGACGGATCGAGCAGCCGAATCACAAGTCCCGGAGCCGCGGCGTGCCGTGATTGAAGCGCCCGCTTCCAAATGAGAGCGGAGACCAGTTTTCCCTGCGTCCACCTCGTCCATCCATCCTCGTTATAAAAAGCGCTGCCGCCTCCGCCGCGTCCTGCACCTTAACACTACTCCACTCCCGAAGCAGCGGGTATTAAGACTGACTCTTCAATCCCACACGATCGATGCCGTCACTTACCAGCCGAGTCACAGCGCTGATTACAGCATCCCTCACTTTACGGGGCACCGGGGGACGAGGGGGGGGTTAGATGAGCTCGGACTCCCTGCTGGGCTGCTGGTTTTAGAGGGTGCACTATAAGACTGCTGCCTCCAGGTGCAGATGGATGCAAGGAAATCACCTCCTTGTGCAGGAGACGCTGTAAATATTTTTAAAATCATTTTACCCTTAGATGATTTGGAAAATAACCCCTCCAGGGGGCTTCACACTCTTCTGCTCTGCTGGAAAGCAGCTGATGCTGTGTAAGCTGACGATGTGCTGCAAAACATGTTGGTCAGCCTCCTACAGGCTCATAATTACAAACACATTCATTCGTACACTCACTTTGCAAAAATAGGAGCTGATACTAATTTTGCGGCGTAAGAATGAACCCAAACGTTCCACATTTCCTCTGGGCTGCACAATAAAGGATGGAGGATGGATTTACAGACGAACGCCAGTCATTTCCCCACACTTGTGGTTTGGAGCGCGGAGCAGAGACAACGGCAGAAGGTCAACACAGCGAAACACAACTCCGCTCATCCCGTGCTAACATGAAGGAACATGAGTGGGAAGAGGAGGTTTAACAGCAGCTCCACTTCCTGCTCCTGCAGCCGTGCAGCAACGCACCGGGGGCGGAGTCGATAACAGGCTGATTGGTGCCGCTACGTGTTTATCCGTCTGCGTGCGTCCGTCTGCGGCGCTTTCTGACTGTCTGGGCCTTAATGAGTTCCACTGGAGCTTGTTGGAGGCGGTGATTAGGTTTTGGGTTAATAAATGTGTGCTCTCAGCAGGTCTCCGCCCTGACGGCCACCGCAGCGTGTGCATCTGCATACATTTTCACCACTTAACACGAGTGTTGTTGCATCCCATCAGATCCATGGGATCACAGCAGATTGAAGCCCATCATTAATGGCCTGCGTGTGGGCACGGGTGCCGTGTGAACGCACTCGGGACATCTGGTGCCTGTGGTTTGCGTTAATTAGACGGCGGATTAGCGTTTGTTGGATTGTGAGGAGGAATGATGAGCATCAAAGCCACGAAAAGGCTGCTCCCACCGCGGGCTGCTGATCTGGCTGAATCTGCTGTTGCCATCTTTCCATGACACATGACTTCGCTCCGAGCTTTGGAGCTGCTCACGTTTCCATGTGCTGTAGAAAGTTCAGAGCACTCACTTTTTATTGTTGTTTGAAAGGAAGCAGATCTGACTGATGTCAAGCTTGACGGAACGGTGCTCATTCAAGAGTAATCCACTGTAAATGTACGGTCTGAACACGGGGAGGATGCTAATGCTAACGCAGGTTCAGCTGTTCAACAGTGAGGCAGACGTTAGGTGTTAAAATCCTTCATGCTCTGAGCTCAGGCACTTTTTCCTGTCAAATGACTTCACCTTTTTATGTGCAACACTGCACACGGGGCGAAACAGAAGCACCGTCAAGACAGGAGCTAAAACTTACAACAAGTGGTTTGTCTCAAAATAAAGTGACCACAGAAAAATGACTGTTAAAGACTGTTTTTTTTACACCTGAGGGCAGCGTGACGGCTCTTATGGCCTCTGTGTCGCTGTCAGCGCTGGTGCCGACTGTCATGAAGTTGGATGAACGTCTTTGGAATCAAGGTCCGGAACGGCCGACGAGTGGGAGGTTTGACCTGCGATCATAACTGTCCACTGAGCGAGTGTGACTTTGACTGTGCTCGATCGTCCAAGTCTGATGTCACTGCTGCTCGGCCATTTTCTGTGATGAGTGGAGCCTCGTAGAACATGTGAAGCTAGATTGTGTTGACCATTCAAGCAAATGACTGAAGTTGTTGTTTGCTGAGTATGAAAAGAGTCTTTACAAACATAACAAAATAAGTTTCACTGTTATTGCTTCAAACCCACATTTATGACCTAAATCTGGTGATTCGTTCAGGTAATAAGACTTTGTCTAAACTTAGGAACCAGCGCTAAAAGGAATTTCAGAGCTGCAGTGTTGCAATGACAAACGTACCAACCAGTAATTTATGCTTCCCTCAAAAGCTATGGAGAAAAAGGATTCTAGAATAAATGTCATCACTTTGGGGAGGTGCACAGGACGCAGCACTGGGACGGAGATGCTCAAGGCTGCGACCAACTTTTATTCTTTCATCAAAGCAAAATAAAATGAGAGCGAGAAAGACAAGCAACACACTCCCATTATCCCAGTCAGGAAGCTGCTGAATCCCTCACACCTGACTCAAAGTGCACACAATACCCAAATTCAAGCGCCACGGCGGCTCCGTGCGGCCGCCGCTTCTGCCCGTTTGAAGTGCGGACAGGAAATGAGGTTCAAAAGGTCCACAACAAAACGCTCAGCGACGTGATATCAAAGGCAGCGAGAGCAGGGGTGAGCGACGACGGCGCCTTCAAACGGAGCTACAGGTAGAGTTGAGAAACATAAAACAGGAACTGGCATTTGAATATTTCTTATTGAACAATGGTTTTACTTCTCTGAGGCAGAAAGTTAAGGATTAACTGACTTATGGACCAGAATGTGCAGTAAATTCTAAGGGACCACTTCTTATACAGTGTTTACCTTATTTCGTGTACCGCTCATTCAATAAAGACTTGCAAAGGCTCAGTCCCAAATGTCAGTGTACATCACAGGGTTGATATACAACCATTTACAGCCAGACTACAGCAGAGTCAACAGGGAAACTTTACTACATGGGAACAAACACCATGTCTAAAATACATCATCAAGTTTCAAGTGCTAGTGAAGAGATCAAAGGTTTCACTCGTTTTAATTTGAAGTGTGAGTCATTGTATCATTAGACACTGTCAGATCAATCCTATTAATAAGCCTTAAAGCATCATATTAGCGATTCTGAGCTGTTGCTACTGTATGTTAACTGCTCATTTTAAAATAAAAAAAAGGAAAACATCCCACTTCTCATCGCCTGCTCCCCAAATCTCCAGGAACCCCCTGCGTCCCTGTATTCAGGCACACATCACCATTATCAATATTTAATACGCTCAGAGACCACTGCATAGCTGCTGAGGACTGGAATGCTGCTCTGCAGGTTCCCAGACAGCGTGGATCTGCTCAGCGCCGTGCTTCATTTATTTATTTCAAAAAGAGGCCAGCATTTTATTTATTTCTTTATTTTATCAGCGTGGATCGGTTACTAGACACCAAGTGACACAAAGGAACTGAAGACAGCGCAGAATGCAATATGAGTTAGTAGCCATGTTACATCTGTGGCATCGCTGCAGCACAATAAGACCTATTCTCCTGAGTCTCCCTGATATTATTTTCCAGCTATAATAGAACCCTGACAGAAGCTACAGCATAGCGGAAAATGGAATATTACTGACTATTCTGCACCGTGGATAGTCGTGTCATGTGTTTAATTTTCTGTAAAGCATTTCAGTTATGAAAGCATTACACTGGACTCAGCACAAGGTAATGTGTCAAATGTTGTGATCTCCAACATGAAGCTTCATGCAGTCGACCTGTTCGGTGACTCATAATTACTCATGAATGTGAATTGTCATCCTGCTTAGTCTAAACCATTATCTAATGGTGGCTGGTGTGGCTGCAGTAGTCCACATATCATCAGGATAAATAACAAATAACTACTGTTGTTGTAATGTTCTTCCACAAAATGGTGGAACAAGCTGCCACGAACCAACTAAGGTTAAGAAAAAATAAAACACATGAAAAAATACACAATGATCACGAACCGATCGGCTAAAGACTCCTCTAAACAAAGGCTCAAGAGGGAAAAGGGTACAGTACAAATCAGAATGGTGCATCATGGGAACAAAGGGTTTAAACACCACAAGGTCCAACAACAATTCTCCTCTCATTCTTAGCGAAAACATCCCATGCTTAATAGAATGTACTGGAGGTACTTCAGACAACATCTCCTTTATGTATCAGAAAAAACAACAACAAAAAAACATCTATTCTGTCAACTAGATCTGAATACAAAATCCACAATATATGATCTCATACTCTGGACTATTGAGTTATAAAACACAAACCTAATGTAGCAAAGGCAGCTCGGCTCAGCTCTCGGTCAGAATCTCATGTACTGTAAACCGACTCGGGTAACTTGGTCAAGAACTGTGATTAGGAGGATGAGATGTGACCGGACCATCTGTCAGCAGGAGCGTGGAGGAGGGAAGAAGTCACGATTGTGATGATGACTTGCTGTTTAAACCAGGAAACCTGGTGGCAAAGGGGAAAAATAACAGGAAGTGGGTGTGTCTAGAGCACGGGGTGTGGCCAGAGCATGGGGTGTGGTCACTACACGGGGGTGTGGCCAGAGCTTGGGGGTGTGGTCACTACACGGGGGTGTGGTCAGAGCACGGCGGTGTGGTCAGCGCAGCTAAGGAAGGACAACAGAGCAAACCAGAATATGGATCATGACAGCAATGTTTGTGTATATAAATAGACAATAATGTGGAATAAATAAACAATAGTGTGGAATAGTAGTGTAGTAGGAATAGATGCATATTTAGCCATTAGATGAAACTACAAAAAGCACCTTCATAAACTGGCTCGTGCAGTGGAGGGGTCCGTTCTTGAATCCATCCATCCATTATTCTAACCTGCGTTTCCTCAGGAGGTGGCAGAGCTGCTGAAGCTGATCCCTTCTGTCATTACTGCAAATGAGAGGCAGGAACTCACTGGATACATCATCCGTCAATCACAGGGGCTCTCAGGGGACACACGCATTAACACCTTAAGCTTCACTTGTAAATGTGGGGGGCATTTGCATGACCCTGGACGCAGTAATGAAGCCCAGTAATGGACTTGAGGCCTTGAGCTGAGGATCAGGAGCAATAAGTATGTTTGAAGCTCTGCTCCGTGCAGCCGATCTGCTCCTCTCTTTGTTTTCGCCTGTAGAAGTCACCGCCCTTTTGGGCAGCAGCGAAATAAAGCATCTCTTTCATCATGATCTGTCACCTGAGACGAAAAGTTATTCATGTCACTGTGAACTTTCTGAAATAGGCGAACCACTCTGTGAACTTTTCAAAGTGCTCCAATCTGCCACAAATTGCCAGGTGCAGTTCATTGTGTGATCAGCTTTTGTTCTGGTGGCAGCTCTGCATTTGTTTTAGGAGCGACAACAGCTGACGCATGGACACAGTGAATAACTCTGAGCAGGACACATGCTGCTGCCTATTAGTGCCACGACTGCTTCTGCTGATATGATTATCACCATGAATATTATTATTCCAATACTGTACATGTCCAATATATTCACCGTGCTATCAATTTATCTTCAGCATCTCGCACACAAAGGCACAAAAACCCACAATTTGTTTTAGCTTCATGCTGTATGTTCTGCTTCCTTGAGAGGTTATGATTATGATAATCGCTAACAAAAATGTACCGGTGCAGTCATCCTATGGCTGTGAGTCACAGTAAGCATTTAATCAATGTATGTTTGCATACACACCTACACTCAGAGACACTTGGGGCACGTAGACGGATTCAGACGCGAGTTTCAAAATTAGCTGTCACAATCATTAATCATGATGTGCTAATCAGGTCTGTTTGTGTTTGCTTGTGTCTCCCTCTGAGAATCATGCTGTTTCTAACAAATTAATCCCCCCACCAGGTGTGTGTGTGTGTGTGTGTGTGTGTGTGTGTGGTGTGTGTGTGTGTGTGTGTGTGTAAATGGTCGATGTTTTGCAAGGTGTTTCTCAGTGTGGGTTTTGCACTCGTGTTTGAAATATATATATTTTTATTATTTAACTAATTGTGAATTTCCACTGAATATCATCCCTCCATTAAGTAACTTTTCAATATTCTTGGAGGACTTTAACACAAACACTTTAACATGTATTAATTCAGTGTAATTAACTGTAATTATAATATAATTGTTTTGTGTGTAAAGGCCATTGTTCCTTAGACTGCACATCAGTGTGTGGTGGGTTGTAAAGTAGACTTAGATTATTGTGTTAGATTGAAACATTTGTGTTGGGACTAAATGTAGTATCCTACTATCAGACACAACTTCCTCCATATCTGAAACTGAAGTCAGTTATCAGATCCTAAACTGCCTAAAGTGAGAAGTACATAAAGATTTAATTCACTGTATACTGCTGTACATTGGAGTTGTCTCTTTATTAAAGTGCTGCTTATGTTGTTCTATCAAGGAGCATAATAATAGTCTGGATTTACTACAGTATTATGGAAACCTGCAAATCTAAGGAAATGTATCTGAGATGATGTTGGAGAGTTTCCCAAAAGTTATGTAGCTACAGCCGTAAAGCAGCAAACGACCTTCTACTGGGAGCGATAAACTGGGGCTAATTAAGTAAGTAAGACTCTACTTTACGGATGAGTCTTAAAGTGATGCACAGCCAATGTTAGGAACCACAGCTAACCTCAAAGCCGCACAAGCTCCTCGTCTACAGTAGTAGAAAGACTGTGCATGTGAATGGACTTGGACGGATACTGCACAGAATTTCAAGCGTGGAGCTGGACGGGTGAAGCCATGAAATGTCAGGTCGAGCTGCTTTAGACATTTGCATTCTCACATAGGGCACCCTTCAGTTCTAGATAAGGTCAGAGTTGTCTGAAAACAGCTTGATGATTCTGTCACAGCCATAATGAATGATTTGCAACTTCTTTTTTTTTACATTTTGTGGTTATAGTAAAATTTCGTACATTAAGTCTCTAACCACTACTGCTTCATGTGTTACTGGTTGAATTCATTTTGACAAATGATTTCATACAGGTCCTATAAAATGCCCGGCTACTCAACACCCCGTGATCTAATTTCGTTTTCAACACGAGGGCGCCTTCGCTGTCAACCAAAGGTCATTAGGGAGAGAGGCTTTAGCACAATGACAAGTCATTTCCGCGCACGTCTCTCTCTTTGGTTTCCTGCAACTACAATTTTTCATATCTGTTATTAGTGTACGGTACAAAAAGATGGAGCGATGAACGGCCCAGAGGTGTAAAGCCTGTGTGTTGAACCTCATTGATGCAGCAGTTTTTCTAATGATTTTGATGCTGAAGGTCTACAGAAACTGAAACACAGCCTCTTAATATTCATCAGTGATATTGGTGATGAAATACAAATCTAAAGATGTTTTCTCCTAATACTAGTGTTTAATGAACATTGTCTCCAAGGTCTGGAGCTATGCTTTCTCTTCATGATGCTGAGGAGCCTCTTAATCAGGAGCTGAACAAGGTGAAACAACTGCTATAGAAACATCATAACTAGAAACAGCTTTGTGGTCACAGATTAACAATTCCATTAAACTATAGTTTCAAAGAAACACACAACCACATCAGCGCTCCAGCCTTTACCTTCAAGATACCAACATGATAATATTCAATATTCTGCAGAATCACAAAATAAAGAATGGATTTACAGCTAAATCAGGCCGGAGCGTTGCTCATCTTGACCGCTCAAAACAAAAGAGAAGACAGGTCACAAAGGTTTCGCACTGTAAGTACAGTATATGCGTGAGCTGAAAGTGCTGTGGAACGTGTCTGTGCAGCCTCAGGTCTTAACCTCTAGACTTCAGGCCAGATGAAACTCCAGCTCCAACTCCACACAGTGAAACAAACTGTTCCACTGTTCGAAGTTGATTGTAGTCTTGTTACGTGAGTTAGACACTTCAGTGAATCCAGAGATGCATGAGATTTGTTAGAATAATATAGATAATTCCCCAAACCTTTTTTATTTGCTGATGATAATTTTATTAAGTCATTCTTGTAGCATATTCTTTTTTGTGTCATTTGCTAATTGGCAAATTGTTGTACTGAACATTATGCATCAGACTGATGAGCTACTGTATTTGTTATGATAATCTACTGTAATCTATGTAACATTTAATGTCAACCAAACGTGACAAATATTTCAGTCTGTATCTTTCTACACTGTTGTACATGTATTACCAGTTGTAACAACACCTGTTTTGCTAAAGAAACTTGTTACGTTCATGTTATTTTCTAACATACTCATACGGTTCCTTCTCTGTAAAAACCTACCGGCCATTAAACCTGTTTCAGATCATTACTTCACTTTTTACATCTCCCCACTCATCCATGATAACAGAGCAAACGAGGGGCCCAGGGCCACAACAAAGAGCAACTTTTGGGGGAAGCTTTACCTTTGAGAACAGCGCATCTGTTTTTGTTCCGTTCCGGAGGTCGTGGAAGTGAACCAGGATTTAATGAGTTAATTCAGCGGCCGCTCTTCTGAGACCGAATGTTGAGAATTGAGTTATAATTAGGTGAGATCGACAGCCTCTTTGAGGTAATTAAGCAGAAAAAAAGCTGATGAAATTCCCCCAGGTGGGCATGAGGGGACGAGGGAGGCAGGAAGTACTCGTGAGTCTGGAATTAAAAATGATTATCAGGGGCTGATGAGTGAATGATTAGATGAGAGTGACAGAGGGTGCACGCGGGGCCTGCAGCTTCCTCTGCTACTTATTTATGGCGGCCGCTTGCCGTGCGTGTGACCTCGGCGCAGCACAACACTCGTCAGCTCCTCTACTTTATGATGCTATAACAGTTAGCCATGACAATATGCATCCAATTAACAGACTTTATGCGATTAGTCAGCCTATCCATTCATCTAATGCGATACGCCTCATTACAGGATGACTTCATAAGGAGGATGAGCTGTCTGCGCACGCACACAAACACAGGCATACCCGCACATAGGCGCACAAACAAATATGTGGGGGGGTTGAAAGCTCATTTAATCAGAGACTCAATTTTATATAATAATAGAAGCGATGTTTCAGCCACTCAATGATAATGACTTGAAAGGACAAAACCATCTGCACCGATAGCGTTGATGTGCAGAATATACGATATCGTCAGGTCACGTAAGGACGCACTGCAAAGGCAGCTACAGAGGAGAGTCCCCAAGCACTAAAAGCCCGGCCAGCGCCGTTTATTTTAGCTTTGGAGCAGCTCTTAGGATTGACAAGCTAAGTGAGGCGGCGGCAGCGCCGGGATTAGCTGGAAGAGTCAACTTCTAACAGCGAGGAAAAAGTGAGTGACTGCAGGTCGCACGAGGGCCACAAGACCTCATCATCAGCCTCATCATCAGCCTCTTCATCAGCGTCATCATCTGCCTCATCATCAGTCTCATCATCAGTCTCATCATCAGTCTCATCATCAGCATCATCATCAGCCTGAACAGTCTCATCGTCAGCATCATCATCAGTCTCATCATCAGCATCATCATCAGTCTCATGATCAGCCCCATCATCAGCCTCATCATCAGTTTCATCTTCAGCCTCAACAGTCATCATCAGCATCATCATCAGTCTCATCATCAGTCTCATCATCAGCATCATCATCAGTCTCATGATCAGCCCATCATCAGCCTCATCATCAGTTTCATCTTCAGCCTCAACAGTCTCATCATCAGCATCATCATCAGTCTCATCATCAGTCTCATCATCAGCATCATCATCAGTCTCATGATCAGCCCCATCATCAGCCTCATCATCAGTTTCATCTTCAGCCTCAACAGTCTCATCATCAGCATCATCTTCAGCCTCATCATCAGTCTCATCATCAGTCTCATCATCAGTTTCATCTTCAGCCTCATCATCAGCTTCACCAGAGGTTATTGTGAATAGGATGCTACTGTACGTACACACAGCCAATGAAACCATGCCAGTGTGGTGCTGTACAGTAAGATGCTGCTTGCTCCAAAACACAAAACACAACACAGTCCGACAGTTTAGCAGAAGCATGAAGTTTTCACACCTTTGTTACATCCAGATTAGTCGATTTTTAAAAACTTAATTTTGTTTCTTTTTACACAGCCTAAAGTCCAAATGTCACTTTGAACCGTATAATAACGTAGTCTCTTTTATTGGTCAAATGTGTCATCACAATAAAAGTGTAAATACAAGAAAATCCAGTGTTGAGCATTTTCAGCTGTAACTATTTAGTCATGTACAGTAAATGCATTCATCTAGTCGTAGCAGGCATTTTTTTCTGACTAAAGAAGACAAACCAAGAAAGACAACAGACCTGAGATCAACATGGAGCAACCAACGCCTGTAGCTGTGCAGCGTTTATGAGGTGGAGAACGACTGATGTGATTTGCAGAATTACTGAAGAGATAAAGCAGATTTAACAAGAACTTTCACTCTTGTGTTCATCGGACTCACATCTACCTATAAATACATTCACGCTATTCTGTTCACTATCTGCCTTACGTCTAACTGCCTTAATTCTTCGGCATGGGTTCAAGAAAGTGCTGAAAACATTCCTCAGCGATTTTGCTCCATTCATTAGCACAGCGGCACCACAGGCTGCTGAATGCTCCAGGTCTAGTGTGCTGTAGGGCCCTGCGCTGCAGGAAGGCGGGGTCAGTCACGCAGGAAGTGGAGGCCAAATGTGAAAAATATCTAATATATAATATCTACATATCTATGTAAAATGATTTATTTACCCTAGATTCTGACCCTGGTTCATAGTAACAGTAACCAGCTGTTCTCTGCTGATGTACAGATGGTTGGAAGTTGCTGAAACGGGTGGTTCTGTATTTTCAAATCTATGTCTAAGTGCATTGTTTTTGTGCTCAGATACCTAATAAAGTATTTTATATAACAACATTATTACTGTGTATTCCACTGCGCCGTATCACAGTAATAGAGATGAATATAAGAGCTCCAGCTCATACGGGGACTGTGCTCTGGTTCTGTCCACCCACATGTAGCAGCGTGCAGCTGAATCCCACTAATTAATGCAAGGGCACACCTCAGGGACCAGAGAGCAGAAACACCCGGCGCATCGCTGGGCAAAGTGGAAGTAGTAAACAGGCGCAAACACGGCGCTGCAGTGACGTAGCTGGAGTCTACTCTCCTCCAGCACGTTGCAGGGCTCAGCCTGTGGACGCGGCCCTGAGCTGCAGCCGTCGCTGGGCGGCGCTCGCTCAGTGGCCTCTCGCTCGCCCTGTGTGGCCTCTCTCTCACTGGTGTGGCCTCTCGCCCGCCCCGTGGCCTCTCGCTCACCCATTTGTCTCTCGCTCGCCCGCGTGGCCTCTCTCTCACCCGCGTAGCCTCCCTCTCGCTCGCGTGGCCTCTCTCTCACTCGCGTGGCCTCTCGCTCGCCCTGTGTGGCCACTCTCTCACTGGTGTAGCCTCTCTCTCTCTTGCTCCTCTGTCCACAGTCTTTGGGTGTGGTTCGGCATGTGCCAGCCACTGGAAGACACAGCCTGATGAATAACCCCCCCCCCCACACACACACACACACAACACACACACACACACCACACACACACACACACACACACACACACACACCACCACCGTGTCTGTTTCAATGCTAGTCAATTTCTCTGACACTCCCATGGCCTACTTCTACGTTCAGCGCTGCAGCTCCTCTCTGCTGCTTTAGTTCTTATTCCTTCCTGCTGTTTCCTCTCTTCTTCTTCTTTATCTTTCTCTTTTCCTTTTCTTCTTCTTCTGTCTTCTATCTCTCCAACCTCATCTTTCTTTTCCTTCCCTGCTCTTGACTGTATTTTTCTTTAGTCTACGTTCCTTTTTGGCTTTTGTTTTCCTCAGTTTCCATTTTTCTCCTTTTCCTATCGTACTCTTCCAATTTAAACTTGCTTATTGTCGCTTCTCCTGGAAACTCCCTTTTTTAGCTTCGTCAAACTCTCACCCTGCGCCTGTATTTTTGCCTCCTCTCTCTACTCCCACCCACTATTCTGTGCCTTATTATTTGCCTCTCCTTCCTCTCCTCTCACACACATGATTTGGTGAAATATTGTAAGCTTCGCTGTCCTCACAGGTGAAGCCAGACATAATCCCCAGCCTTTCTCACACTCATACAGATGTAATTACTCAGTGGACATGCAGGTGGGAGCAGAATGAGTGTGTGGAGGTTGGAGCGACTCTGAAGCTTAGAGAGAAAGAAAGGGGGACTGCCTCAGTGAGAATCAATCCTGTAGATTAGACTTCCTCACCACTGTGACTTTACACCATCGTTTCCAGCCTCTGAATACCTCCAGAAAAGGTTCACTTGGGCAATGGAGGCATATGGAGCAATGTATACGAGAGAGAAACAAAGAAAGAACAAGGAGAGGAGGTGATGGAATTCAAGAAGCAGACAACAAAGACAGTAATAAGAAAAGACAAAAAGGGGAAATCCAGGGAAAAGAATGAAAGTCATTCAGGGGATGAGGACAAAACGCAGAGGGAACGGGTGAATTGGTATGGGGAGCAAAGAGGGGTGGGGAAGATTAAAGCTGTGGAGGGAATACAAAAGCACCAGCTGGTGCCTGGAAAAAGCAAGCAGGGCTCTGTGGGAGCTCCACAGTCAAACGTGCTGCTTACAGATCCATACAGCGGGGTCAGAGCGAGGAGGATGTCTGAATGTGTGGAGACGGGGCTGGAAAGGCCCAGGGTTTGGGATGTAGATGGGATGTGGTCGGCAGGAGGTCCCTTGGCTCACAGAAATCCCAACCTTCTGAGATATTAAAAATGGGGTTGGTGGTGAGATGAACATTTGAAACCGCACCATTATTATGTCATTAGTCTGGAGCAAAAAAGTCCAAATTTGTGGGTTCGTAAGGACACGTTTTGAAAAGAGACGTGAACCTCGAGGATGTCACAAGTAACGAGTCTTAACTGTTCTCCCAAAATAAAGCCCCTAAATAAAAGTAGTCGAGTCAGGATCATCCACCACTCATCGCTGCGGTGTCGTGGGAAGTGGACGCAGGGGATGTGAAGCATTCACCTGCCGAGCTGCAGTAAACGCAGCTGGGAGAACATCGTGACCTAGAGGCGGCCGCTGCAATCGGAACCACAGAGAAAAAGAAGCAGCAGCATCTTTTTACTGGACAAAAGGGCAAAATGATCGTTAAACCAGGAGGGAACTGACAGCGTCAAAGAACATCAGCTCTCGTTAGAAGATAAAAACCCCACCACTGTGCAACCTGCTGCTCGGCAAATGACTTAAGGGCCAGAAACGGAGGCCGGCACTGGAGATCAGGGGTTAATTAAGTCTGGTAGATGTGTTTTAGGAAGCGAGCCTCTTTTCACACACGTCCACATCGGCCAAATGCCGGATTTCACCAAACGTTCATTAAAAGTATTTACAACAGCATAAACCGAAACCATTAGACTACAAAGTGATGCTGAACTCAATTATAATGAGGGCAGTTTCACACATGAGCTGAACCAACATACATTTACGTGCTTATAACACATTTCTATGCACCAATCAAAAAGACAGCGTAGATCAAAGGGCTATTGGTAAAGACTGACCCAGCAAAGCCCACTGTACATGCATTATACAGAATGGAGATGTATTAACTATGGATCCCTTCCCATTTACATACCTGATAATTCAGTTTAATTATTCAGCATGCAACGCCCTCTGACTCCCTGCATATTTCACCGCTGACTGTGTTGCCTACAGTCTTTTTATAGGTCATTATACACTTGCTCCGCGCTCTGTTTATTCATGCAAATTGCATCATAACACACATGGTTTAATATCACATTGTGCCAGTGAGAACAAAAGGCAGAGATGAAGGTTAATAAGGGAGTCTGGGCGAGAATCTCCACATCTGATCCCAGCCTGTGCTTTAATAAAAAAGGAAAAAAAGGAATTGTGGGAACTGTACGTCTCGTGTAATTACGAAGACAAATACCCAGAGTGAAAAGAAAGTGAGACAGTTTGAAGTATGTTACGTGGAGGAAGACGGAGGAGGATGTGTTTGGATTTAGTGGAAAGAATATATATCTGAACATAATTATCATCCTTCCCACGATTGTTTCAAGATCTACAGTAAAGACACTTGATGCAGCGTGAGATCGACAGGCAGATGAACCCAATAACATGCTGTCGACTGTGATGAAGACGGAGCTGGGACCAAAGGTGAAGCCCTCCATTTACCCATCGATTTACAGTGTGTCCCAACAGACCTACGGCCTCCGGCATGGTCCAAGGGACAAGAAGCAGGAAATGGGAGGATGAAATGAGTTTCTCCCAGTGTTACGGTGAGGCAGGGTGAGGAGCCGTCACCCGGGAGCGGCGGCTCCTTCATACGGAGAGCAGCTGCTTTGCCCCAGAGGAGCTGGGTGCTCGGCTCAGAACCGCTGCCCCCGGTGGCGGAAGGCGGACCGACAGTCCACCTGCTCCCCGGTCTCAAGGACGTATTTACTAAAGCGCCGCTGAATTTCCACTGCCTGCCTCATCTCCACTCTTCCATCAGGATAGATGGTAGTTAGCGAGGATGATGACTGCTCTGCTCATTATCATTCCCAGCCTTCCTCTCCCAGCAATTTGTTCAATCTGTAGCGCTGTAGGCGTGAGCAGATTCAGAAACTGGCACAGTGAAAAAAGGCAATTAATCATTCTAGGTAATAGGCGCTCGGTGGTATAGATGGAGCACGCGGTGTAGGTTGCCCATGTTCCAGCGCCACAGTAATGGATAATTCAACAGTGCGAGTGCCCTGTGCTGGCATCACATTGCATCTGTGAGGCTCTGCTGCTGAGACGTTCAGCCCAGACTGGAGACTCACTGTGTTTCCTTATTTGCACCTTTGTTGGCCATTATGAACACGAGCCGTCCTGAAAGCGAGGGGGAAATAATCAGCGCGGGGTTTTCGTATTCAGACTAACTGCTCTGAGAGCCCAGGAACAGGTGCTCGCGAGCGCTGCACAAACTTTAGTCTGCAGTAATAAACTCTGACAACCTGAGCCGGCGCCGCCAACACGCCGCTAAGTCTTTGAGACGTTTTCCCCCATGAAGAGAAGCAACATGGCGCCTTTTTAGCTACAAAGCCTGAAAGCAACTAAAAAGCTTTAAAGTCCCATCAAACACAGGGGTGTTGGCTGAACACAAACCTCGTGTTGCCGTATAGCAGAGATACATTATTCTCATATTACAATATTTCTGTCACAACATTCACGCCTACAGCTTTTTTTACATGTGAGGCAGATAATTTGAACTGAACAAAGCCAACTATTCCAGTATGTCTGTGCTATGAAAATACTTTTTCAGCAACACCAAGAAAAAGTTGAACAGTATAACCTTTTGTATCCACTGTAAATGTGCAATAAATCACACAGGATTACTTGTTAGAGACCTTGAATATTCTCCGCAGGGGTTCAAAAGCAGCTGTCAGTGGAGATAAATGGCGCCTAGTGTTATGTAGTAAAGTGGTTGTAATATCCTCCATGCTACTGTACGAGCCCCATAACATCACATACTGATGCTCACAACAATTGTATCACTTCAGCAGACAGGGAAGCTGTGAAAACACTGTGGGTGAACGTGTGGGAAGAGCAGAACTAGATCGCGTGCTCATCCTTCATGTCATTGTAAAGATTAAGATTCGGAAGAATAATCACGCCGTTGCTAAATATGAAAATACCTGTTCAGTCTTAGGTGCAGAATAAAACATGCAACTGCCAGGATCTTGACAATGATTGATTTGATTTTTAGTGGAAACAGCTTTTCGGACATCACACCTCGTCCTGCTTCAGTTCAATAAGCGCCCCTGACAACACAGTGAGCCACAGCCACGTCCACATCTGCCATACATCCAATCTATCTGTGAGGTACTGGAAAAAGTACCGAGACTTCAGTCAGACGCGCACTATGAAACAGTATAAATAATGAAAAGCTCTATGAATAAAAAATAAGGAGCAGGAGGACTGTTCCTAACTAACTCACATGGGACATACAGCGAAATACGAGTCGTACACAGTATACGTTCAATATCCATGCAAAGGTTGAGAGGTTCAGTTCCAGATCAAAGGTTTTCTGGATTTTACTGGAAGAACAAAGAGGACGAAACAGAAAAATGTATAGGAAAGAGTGAAATACAAGGAAGAAACCCTCAGTTACTCTGCAACAACCTTCTCATCAGCCACATCTCATTGGTCACATATTGTTAACTAACGGGGCAGAATCACTACAACAACAGACAAACAGATATTATTGTTGAGCTTCACAACTTCGTGGACATCTCTGCCCGTGTTTGGATCGTTCCACATCTATATTCAGCTGCTGCGAGCGGACTGGGAGAACTGGGACTGAGATCAAGGCTAGTGAACTCTTAGTGTCTGTTCATTTTCTTTGTTGTGTGACCAACTGGTGACTCACTTGTGTTGCTGCCGTCCGCTGTTGTGTAAGACTGTGACTGACAGTTCTAGTGCTTCTGCACTTTTAAAATATTCGAAACTCCCACACATACAGTTACAGTGGTGTTTGGAGGCACTGATGTAATGTACTTTCTCCTGTAGAACGTGGAAAATACACCCTCACTCCCAGTTTTAGGCTCTTATGGGCAGTAAAAGGTGGAGTGAGGTCATAATCTATACATGTCTGCATTGAAACATGCTAATAACAAGACTGGACTTGAAGCAGTACTGTATTCTCCGCACCAATTACTTTATCCTCCACTCACGGCATTCTGGGAAAAGTAAGGACTGTTTTTTGATGATGTCTCGAACATGTCTTGTTTTTTCTAACCGAATGAGGGAAAACTAAGGAATAAATGGGAAAAACCTCAGCCAATGAAAGAAAGCTTGAGACGGGCTCTCCATTCTGTTCACGCTGCCAGTATTAAATTCCCATCACACTGACTCACTCCAGCAATCAGCTCTTCACCCGCGGCCGTGCGACATCTGACGCGCCGCTGCGGCCGCGGCCGGCGCTGACCCGCTGGGGCCGGGTCGCGTTGCTTTGCATGATCCCTTCGCTCCAGTGAGGTCCGCGCACCTCCGAATGGCTGCGACCGCAAAGACACGCAAAGGTTTGATCTCTAAAATCGAACTCAACCCCGCGGACCCTCCACCACTCATCGCTATTCTGATGCAGGAAGAGAAAGCATGAAATATGTATGCGCTGCTTGTTGATGTTGCACCAGAACCCCCTCAGAAATATCAAACAGAAAAAGTCCTGCTGTCAAATAATCAGTGGAGGGATATGGACCCGAGCCTCCGGGGGAAGGTGAACTTCACTACCTTATATATGAGGATGTGGTGTTTAAGTCCTGTTGCCAGCAGAGAACTGGATGCCTGCAGAAACACAATGCATACTTTATATTTCACTCAATCCCCACAATTTATTCATGATCCGTTTCATAGACTTGTGGACACTATCACTGGACTTTCTGCTGCTGCCACTGCCTGCGTGTCCTATATGAATGCTACAATGAAAACCTATGTTTCCTATGGTACTGTAGCATTAATCAACAGTATTAGTTGTCTCAGCCCTAAGTTTAATCTATGTATTTCATATTTCATTTTCATCATGGGAGGACATATATGCTGCAAACATTTTGGTCCCATCATCCAACTACTATAAACCACCTTCCTGTGATTTGCTTTGACTTAAATTATTCCTATTCTCGAAGATGTTAACAGTAAATGCTTAAGCTGTCCGTCCAACACATGCTGGACTGGACTAAGATCTGCAGAAAGCGCCTGCGTTGGATCACTTAAGACACACACTGACCCCTGCAGGGCTCAAACACTGCACCAGAGCTGAGGCCCATCACAATTTCAAAGTGTGAATGGAAAAAGTTTCAGAAAAATACAGACGCTTTTCACACACTTGTGTTGACAAGATAAATCTGATTCCATGGATGCAGGCGCGTCTTTAATCACACCAGAACCACACACCTATTTGTCACACTTGACAGCAGCTTCTCACACAGTGAGGCGTCACAATGCGCCACAGCTGGATTCAAAACGCGCTGGAAATAAACTTCGCTGACTGTGGACGGTTGCGTCAAATGATCGTCTTCTGGGAAACAAGCTGCTTTTATGTAACTCTTTGATTCCGTCCAGTTGGCTGCGAGGAGGAGGTTTCCAACCGCTCTGTGTGATTACGCCGGTCACTGCCACCGAGCGCCAACACAAGCACCTCCCTGCGCGTTTGAGCCCGTTGCAAACTTTTAGGAACACTGAACGAGAGGGAGCTGTTTTTGCCTCAGAATCTCCAACTCTGTGCTCCGAGTTTGTGAAATCAGTCCCAATCCAGACTTCCTGTTGAGATTCACTGGGGGTGTTATGGTACAACTGATGGGAGCACGCTGATAGAAACCTTGCCTGAGGTAGAAAACATGAGATTGTCACAAGTCATGAGGCCAAACACATACAAGGGGAACATGCAACTTGTGCTACACTGGATTTCATTATTTTCATCTTAAAACTGTGATAGGAACAACCTTTTTATAAAGTCCTGACAATTACCAATATAAAAAAACATTTCATAAACACCATTTGAAATTTGTATCTGTAATCTGTAGCCACTCCCAAATATGAACTCATCATTAAATAAAAAATAAAATGCATAATGCTTTCATTTCCTGTTTTCTCTCCACTGTCTTCGATGAATAAAAGCAAACATTCCAGCAGAAAAGAGCAATATAATACCCAATATACCTCATATGATTCATTTCCGGTTGATATACCTCCAATATTGTATACTCTGCATCACTGTCACAAACATTTATGCTGTCCAGAATGATGAAATGACTCCATTTCACAAATAAAACGCTGCGTAAATTGTCTCTTAACAGGTTTACCGTCCCCACCACATCCCAGTAAAGGTGGACCAGAACCGTTTAGTTCTGGATTTTCCCATGACCTCAAAAGCCACAAGTATAATTTTAGTTATGTGACATTTTTGCAGTGACGCCGGCGAAATTCATTATCCAATAAAATGGGCTCAGCCGAAAAGGGAAGCAGCTTACGCCTGATTCAGTCTGTGTGCCGCATGCAAAGCAGAAAGCCATGGGAAGTCAAAAGCCCTCTTCTTTAAAGTAGTGCCCTCCCCTCTCTGTCTCCCATCTTCAGACTTAATTAAACAAAAGAACAGAATGGAGAGTCTCCCGCTCTTATTGCATTCTGCAGGGATAATGAGACCCAGGAATAAACTGGGAGCACTGATACAGCTCAGTTAGCAAACAAAAGGAGTGAGGGAGAGTACGAGGAGGTCTCAGGCTGCTACAGTATTTAATATTCATGCTTCCATTGAAGAGAATTCGCCCGATGCCCCTCCGGCACTGCTACGATATGTTTAGTCAGACCTTTCTGCTGGGCTGCTGTAACAGCTTTGGCCTGTAGGGGGCAATTTAGTAGCACGGCAACGCCACAGGATTTGCTACTTTCTGTGTGTGTGTGTGTGTGTGTGTGTGTGTGTGTGTGTGTGTGTGTGTGTGTGGGTGTGGGTGTGGGTGTGTGTGTTATTGGAGGCTTCTGTGTTTGATTTAAAATCAATTCAGTGCAAGTTGATTTCCTGCTAAATCCAGATACGGAGCAGCCTTCTGCAGGAGTCTGACACATGCAACTAACAAGAACTAATTAAAGATGAACGGTTTTTCATCAACAAATTAGCTGCTGCCTCAATTTACATTTGGAAGTGGAAGTTAATTTACCTCTGTATGTATGCATATAAGCATGAGTAAGTTTTAGTTTCAAAGCTGCCACGTGGGGAGGATTAATGGCGGCGCTTTTATTTAGTATTTTAATTGAAAGGCCTGTGAAAAACTCCATGCTCTATATCCTAATCACACGTACTTAACCCTGTGAAATGGAACGCGCGGCGCGGTTGGTGATGTGTTTGCTTTGATGGAGACGAACATGGCTGGGAGTTGGTGCACGGGGAGGAGAGCAGCGCCTCAGCGGCGGCGCTGGTGCAGCTGCAGGGACAAAGACGCCGCGATAAAATGCCAGTGTAGTCAAACAGATTCTATCATCACATTGAGTGCAGCCCACTGGGGAGGCCTTTTCTTCTGGTATGTTTTATCTATGATAAAGATGAACTAACAGAATTATGTATACACTTTACCTAGAAAACGAGCCCTGGGTGCAGGACCTTGAGTTTGCTCAGATATGTTAATGGGATGTTGTACCTGCCGATGAGTGAGAGTGGAGAAATGATTTTATGCTGGCATGAGCACAGTTTCCTCCTTTTTTAAATTATTATCTTTTAGCTCTATCTGCTTTTTTCCCTTTCACCTCACCGTTATGTAAAGCACTAAGCTAATTCAAGCAATTTGCCACTTCAATTCTTTCGCAGCTTTCACAGCTTAAATCATTTGACAAGCTATGAAGAGCGGCAAACTGTGCCGCGCGCGGCGTTGAGCGATTCGTCACAACTTAACAACAAATGGGGGAGAAGGGACGCGGCGGAGAGCCGGGTTTTCTAATCCAGTGCAGATGTTCCAGACGCGCCTGCAGAGCCGCATGCACCGTATGGTTTGTTTTGATCGGCTGTCGCCACAATGCGTCTCACAGCTGTGACGCTGATGTGATTTCTGTTGAGAAATCGCTTTAGCAACAGACGACCACCTTTACCTGCCACCAGACTTGTCAATTAGCAGATTAGAAGGGGTTGAGCTGTGCAGAGGGAGTTAAGGCAGCCCGTGTTTAGTGGCAGGCTTCTAACTGAACACAGCTTGCTGGGCCTAACTGCCTGGACCACTTGGAAGAACGTATACGCAAGCACTGACATCTACTGCGAAAGTACTGAGAAACACGAAGGCAGAGTCCAGGCAGTAAACTCCACATTTAACTTTATTCACTGTTTAGCAGGAAGACAGCAGCTGACAGGCTTTGACAATCGCTTCTCTCTGTCCAAGCACCTTTTTCTTCTTCTTGAGAGAACGAAGCCACTTGAAGTAACAGTTGGAATCCAACAAGCAAATGAGGGAGTGCACAGACAGCCTCTGCAGCGTCCATCTTGGAAGTAATATCTCAGTTTATTAACATGTGCAAGTTTCTGTCAGGGAGTACCTGGTTCGCCCTGATTGGCCACTGACTGTAGTGACAGTGTAGTGTAGTACACACTAAGTTTTGTGTAGATTAAGACCTCACATGTCCTGAAACCTCCTCAGCTCAGAGACCAACCCAGCTTGGCAGAGTATATATATATATATATATATATATATATATATATATATAGGCCCCAGAGACGGTCCAGCACATAACTGCAGGGTGTAAGATGCTGGCAGGCAAAGCATACATGGAACGCCATAACCAAGTGGCTGGCATAGTATACAGGAACATCTGCGCGGAGTATGGACTGGAAACCCCAAGGTCAAAGTGGGAAACACCTCCCAAGGTGGTAGAGAACGAGCGAGCCAAGATCCTGTGGGACTTCCAGATCCAGACTGACAGAATGGTAATGGCGAACCAACCAGACATTGTGGTGGTGGATAAAGAGCAGAGGAAAGCCGTAGTGGTGGATGTGGCAATACCAAGCGATGGCAACATCAGGAAAAAGGAACATGAGAAACTAGAGAAATACCAAGGGCTCAGAGAAGAACTGGAGAAGGCTTGGAAGGTGAAGGCCACAGTGGTGCCTGTGGTGATCGGAGCACTAGGGGCTGTGACCCCCAAACTGGAGGAGTGGCTACGACAGATCCCTGGAAAAACATCCGAAATCTCAGTCCAGAAAAGTGCAGTCCTAGGAACAGCAAGGATACTGCGCAGAACCCTCAAGCTCCCTGGCCTCTGGTAGAGGACCCGAGCTTGGAAAGTGGATGAGACCACACCCGCGGAGGGTGAGAATAGAGTGTGTGTGTGTGTATATTATATATATATATATATATATATATATATATATATATATATACAGACTTCAAGCAGGTACTTAAATGTCTTAAATGTCTTTGCAGAGAGTCAGACATGAACGTTTGCTAAGCGCACACCTGACACGCTCATCACATTCAGACAGACAAGCACAAATAAAGCACCCCACAGGTTCAGAGCTCTCTGTTGTTGCAGCTTCACGCATGCGTTTATTCCAGCGTCGTCCTGGTTGCAGCCTCGCATGAAGCTACTGCAGCTGGGACGTCCACAGTGATGAAAACATTTAGGAAATTTCTGGATAATTTGCAGCCTGTTAAATAGTCTGAAAACCTGCCTGCAGCTACACTCCTCCACAGTGTTATGAACCCTGCAGAGAATAGAAATTCTACCAGAGGCAATGCTTCATACTAACTTTCTAACCTTCTCTGTACTTGCCTTTGGTAAAGTGAATTTATGCTTCAAGTGAAAAACATTTACATTGAATTTTGGCGTTTTAGCTTCCCAATAATGCGTTGTGCTGGATTCAAATACCGTTTGAAAATGGAGGGCATGTTGCTATACGATCATTTAAATGTGCTCCATCACTAAAACAAACATGGACACACAAACAGGACTTTTAGTATTTTTACACTTGGCCACTTCCTTTCCTGCCTATTACAGTAGTTATAAACCTCAGTAAAGAGGCTGGCCTCCCCCTTTGAACGTGTAATAGGCTGTAATGAAATGTGTTCTCGTCATTGTTTAGCCTCGTCTGCAGAGCCATTGGACGGCTGTCATCTATGCTGTTGTTACTGTGTAGCTTAAGCGTCACACTGCTGTCCTGCTATTTGCAGCAACATGTTCAAATGTAGAGCAGTGCACATAGTGTATCACTGCGTTATTATATGGTTTCCATTTCTTGCGTTAGAAGTTTCTCAGTCATAGCATGAAATCAAACCAGCGGTCACCAAAAAAACTGATGGACACACAAGGAGGAGCCATTCTGCACAGAACCCCTTCCCGGCTTATGTGAATAGGATGATGATGATGATGATGATGATGAGGAGGAGGAGGAGGAGGAGGAGGAGGAGGAGCTCTGCGCTCTGTTGTTGCTACGTCTGACCTCAGATGTACATATGCACGTAGGGCACAGATAATTTTTCTTCTAATTAATTTTGGAAATACAAGAGACCACTGACGCACAGCTGTGAAAAAAGGGCAGAAAGTTCAATGCAATTTTGAATTTGATAATGTTAATTTTTTTCAGATCAAGAGTGCAACACGACTGCTGTGGCTCGAGTGCATGAGGACTGCGAGTGAATCACAGTCCCTTCAAACGAGGTGGGGACGGCCCAGAGCCGCTACACACTGTCAGACTCACACAAACACACACTCTGATGAAACCTCCTGAGTCGCATTGTCATCACTCTTCATTTGCTCCGTGGATCACCAGGACCAGCTTAATGTAGCACTACACACACACACAGCTGCAGACCCACACACCATCACAATCCACTATCTCATCGTATTTCCATGTGACTCATCCATTATGCTGCGTTCTATAACTTCAGCAATTTTTCATCCGTGACCATCTCAATCTTCAGCAACAAAAACGCTGCTGGAGCGTGAAGTCTCCGCCATATGAGCAGTAATTAAAATACTTAACCAGCCGATCTGCAGCCCCACACTTACTAAACGTGTAGGCGGAAAGGTTTCACGCCGGGTCCTGAAACAGAGCTGACGTTCTGACAGCAGCGCAGGTTGTGATGCGTGACCGAAGCGCGGAGCCTGAGTTATAATGCGAAGGTTAACGTAAGAACAGTTCTGCACATTTTTAAGTGAGTGGGAGGAAATTCCAGCACTACAGAAAACAGCCGGGCTGTAAAATGTGTCTGGCCTCAAACCTAACAAGAGGAGTCAGCTGTTTCTATACAAGGACAATCCTATTATGAGCTACAGAGGAGAACGCGCCAAGGTCAGCTTCACACGTCTTAATCAGTCAGAAACATGTAATTACACAAACACCTGCCCGACAGATGTGCGCGTGTGTCTCAGTGACGGTTTAGAATTAGAGCTCTAAATGCAGGTAGTTCAGCTGCTTTTGTGCACGTTTTAAATTTGTGACAGGTAAAACTTAGTGCAATTGAAAAGTTTTACAGCTGCCAGCGCCAAAAGCTTGTGTAGAGATAAAAACCACTGCTGGGGAACTTGTGCTGCGCAACAAGGAGATGATGGGGACAGTTTCTTTTTCCAGCTTCATAAATAAGGTTCACTTTCATCCCTTGGAAACTACACTTGTTAAAACACAACAGGGTTCAAACTTTGGTTCTACAGTCTAAAAGTCAATCTTAGACAACTTTACTGCCATAAACAGACAATAATACGATGCTGGGAGAAGCTGAGGCCTCTCACAGTCAGGTTCAGATGTTCAGGCCCATGTGTGGTGGAGCTTTTTGTGAAACGTGAAGAGGCTGTGCTCACAGTTTTGTCTGTCTGTGCAGTCGAATGGTTTGAAAAGAAGCTGATTGGCTGCATGTTGTGTAGAATGTAATGCAATGTCTCTGTCCACCTTTGTTCTGAACCCATTCGACGGCAAACCCAAATTTACATACAGTTGCTTTTGGTCTAATTAATAATAGCTGAAGGTCAGCATCTAACAGAAATACAATAAACTAGTGTTGGACATATGATGAAGCAATAGATGCAACATACAGCACATGCATAAATAAGAGCTGCAGAAACAATTAGAAATGGTGGAATGTGCTTCACATCCTTCACATCATTTTCACATTCATTCCCGCTGACTCACACTTGACAGGTTGCTTTAACGTGGCCTGAGGCACAACGCGCCACGACTTCTGATGCCGACTTTAAACAGCGTCTCGAGTGCTCGGCTCGAAGTGACACTTGAAGTCTAGAACTGTGTATGAAAGAGTGAAATAATGTGACAGATTGGAGCTTGATGCGCTGGATGGCGGAACGCTTGTTCAAAACCCTGACTTGGCAATATTTTCACATTAACTATGAGACACAGCAAGTGTGCTGGTTATTAAAAGCCAAGCAAAAATCTAATTATATTATGCAAAATAGATTGAAAACTCTTGAAATGATCTCTGTTTTCAAGATGTAAGACCTGATGAATGAGCCCAGTGAACATGACTCTTACATGCAACAAGCAGGCATTTATGAGAACATGTTCCTCAAGTCATGGTTTATCTTCAGTGTTCAGGAGGCTGTTTTAGCCGCTCCTTGTTAATCCTTATTGAGCAGCACTTTCGGTACCACCTTGTTTGCAGTCCCTGGGTTTTAAACCAGCACCCGTTCCGCTGAGCAAACCCCTCCAGTCTGCAGCTGGATGTGTGGATCACAGTCTAATTAATTCTACATGGCAATTTGTCTGCGTTTCACAGTCGGCGTGAGGTCCAATCACTGCTGGGTTTGAGGCACGGAGTCAGGAATGAGTCGACCCGCGAGTCGGTACCGGACGGGGTGAGAATCCCAGCCCCACGCTGCACTAACGACCCCTGTTTAGTTCCGCATCCATCGACAAAACATCATGGAGGAAAACGCTGTATTATTACACGGTCACTGGAAATCAATGAATTATAGAGTAGGACCTGTTCTGATGAGGCGTTTCAGTCTAAATCAACACTTTACACCAACTAAACACTGGTAAACAAGTTATTTGGAAAATCATGCAGCGTGATGAAGAATGTGATGAATATCTATGCAGTGCTTCTGTTTATGTATGGAATCCTAATGCCGACGCGTTCTGAAAGCCCACGTATTCTGTGATGTGCAGAGTAGCAGGCTTGTTTCTGGAGTTACATTGAGTGAGTCAGGGTTCAAACTTTCTGTACTTTGATCAGACTGCATCATCTGACAGTTTATAGTAAACATGTCAGACTTCGCTTTAAAAAATCCACTCATTACCATTATTCCCTTAATTAACTTGACAGGAAAACACTAAACGTTAAACAATGTAGGCCTTTGGTCCTCAATAAGATTGATTGACATGCTCAGATATCGCAGAACATCATCTGCAATGTCTGTGGAATTCATTTCTATGCTCGTATTTGTCACTTGAAGTAATACATACAAACGTATCCATCCACCTGAAAAGAAAGTTGACCCTGGGATTTCTAGATATTAAACCTTGAAATCAGAAACCAACTTGTTGCTGTGCGTAGTTTGAGTAGGAATTTGTCATCTTACATTTAAATGCATATTTCTATCTATTCCTGCGCATGATCTGATTTACTTGACTGCCACGGTCAAATATTATTGTACAGGTACAGTAACATACAGTGAATGGAGCTACAGACTTAACATTACAGGTGGATGCAGGAAGCAATACGTTCAGCTACTTTTAAACTTGCAGAGGGATGTGTTTTGAAAAACGTGTGATCCGTGCAGAAGTGATTTGTGGAGCTTGATCATTAAACCGTCATTTCTGACACTTTTCAGGCCGGCGCTTCGACAGCTTGACGACCCACTGGAGCCACTTAACGGAGGTGAACTTTGAACCAGCAGAAACCCATGAATCCGCTGAGATCTCAACACTCACACTCTGCACCGACGCCGCGGCCTTGGAACGAAGCAGGTTTCAACAGGATGTCGGCTAGAACTGCACATCTGGTGTTGTTCCACAGTGAAGGAGTGAGGGAGTTTAGAACAAAATGATCTGAAGGCGAGTTCATGCACAGCTCCAACGGCGCAGCACAGAGCGTGAGTGTGTCTGGAGGAGCAGTGCAAAGGAAGGACCTGTGTGAGCTTAATTACACATGTTCCTGTAGCGTAACAAACGCCCAACACGGATTTATCGCTGCTTTAGCACAAGATTAAAGTACATTTAACAACCCTCATGGGCAAAAAAGCAGTATGTGGCAGTCTATTCATTGTGAGGACTGGCTTTTGATGCATCATCATTACAGTCAAGCTGAACTCAAAGAAGCAACGATATCACCAGCCTTCGATTGTGCACCAATACACACAAATCCTGTGCAAAAACACGGAGTACGGCATCAAAACGCACACACAGCCCTATGATGTGCCTTGATTGCAAATTAAAATGAACTGGAGTCAGGCAGCAGATTACAAAGCTGGCAAAGCCTGTGCTTTTAGACATTTGTGGAGACACTGGGGACGCTGATGGATTAACTACTAAGACATCCCAGCTGACTTTAGAGATACTTCTCCAACCGCCCTTGATATCTTACTGGGTTTCTGCTCGCCTCTCCTCCTTGCCTGCGTCGCTCTGTGGGGAAAGATATTTCTGTCATACGCCCTCATTAAATCATAGCAGCTAGACTCGCTGAGTTGAGAACATGCCTTCAAAGAACGCACACTGTACACACACTATCATAAATTAACAAGCAAAATACCCAACGCAGAACAGAGGCAAGGTTTGCCTAATCCCCCGTTAATGAAAGAAAGAGAAGGCTGGGTCCAACAAAGGCCTGCAGTTTGCCAGTCTGCACAAATCCACTGTGAAATTAATGCCGTTTATAGAAACAGCCAATTCCGACATAAAACTGTGTAAGGAGGAAAAAAAGCAAAGCCACAATTAAGAACTGCTGGATGTTTGTTTTCAGCAGCAACAAAGTCAATTCCTGCCTGGCTTTGCCCCAGTATCTGACCACGCCCCTTTGTCTACAGCCACACCCCCTGAACTCCAGCCACGCCCCTAACAGCTGACCACGCCCCTCTCCTTCAGTCACGCCCACTGCCTCATCCTCCCCTCTGCCTCAGTGAATGTGACTCCAGTTCATCCACTCATCCACTCATCCACTCATCGTTCAGCTCCTCTCTGTATGCGAGCGCTTCTCACTGGAGTGTGTTTCTGCGTTTTGCTCTATGGCTTCATACACTTTGACTGGCTTAGAAGCGCTACCATGAAACTCCGCTATACAAATACCAGTAATCA
Source organism: Betta splendens (assembly GCF_900634795.4). Lineage (NCBI taxonomy): Eukaryota > Metazoa > Chordata > Actinopteri > Anabantiformes > Osphronemidae > Betta > Betta splendens. The sequence continues at coordinate 1,443,062 of NC_040897.2, forward strand.
GGAGAAGAGGAGGAGCAGAAACTGTTTATTTCAGGAAGCACATTACCATGACCATGTGCTCTAATGGTTTGTGTTCTGTTCCTTTGTTAAGATCCAGCCGTGTCCCAGTTCCTTCTAGGGCCGTTACAGTACTGTGTGTGTGTGTGTGTGTGTGTGTGTGTGTGTGTGTGTGTGTGTGTGTGTGTGTGTGTGTGTGTGTGTGTGTGTGTGTGTGTGTGTTTGGTGTGTCTTACATACAGTAGTGTTTCTCTCGCTGCTGCTCCTCGCTCCTTAACTCTCCACCCTGGACTCTTCTGCCATTTTGTGGTGGGTTGAAGTTTGTGTGGTTTGTGAGGTTGGAGGTGGAGCTTAGAAAGTGAATTCACTACTAAAGTTCGTCCATGAAGCAGATGTGACTTTGTCAGCATGCAGTGTACATTGTTGGAGTAGGCAGGTGAAAACATCACTGTGACACTTTGTTTACGATCAATTCAGTTTTCCTGAATTGTGAAGAACCATCATACAGTGCAGTTTACTGGTAGTAAAATGAATTCAGCAACCAGAACATTCAGAAATACGTGTTCCAGTAGAGACACAATTAAAATACTGAGCTGAAAATGAGTTCCACTATTGTCTTTTTCTCCCTCTGAATATTGGAAAATGCCCAGCGTCGCGCCCATGCATCGTTCACAGTTGTTGCACAGCTGGAAACAGGGTGGTGCTTGTTACTGTAGATGTGTGTTCACTTAGAGGTGACGCCTGAAAGGAGCACGAGGGAAGTAGTTACAGGAGGACGCTGACAACTGCCCCTCGCTTCGCTGTGAAACCTACAGACAGGCTTCACACACACAACCTCAGACTGACATCCTCCTTATACAGTGTAGTGTGTTCATACGTTCAACCTGACACCAATTAATCCACAAACATTGTAATGTGTCTCATTTTCAGCCTGTTTATCACTTTTCAAAAGAAAAGTTCGAGACTATTTGACTCAATCGAATCTGCGTGGTTCAGTCGAGCCCCAAGAGAAGCAGCGCGAAGGCCACGAGCAACAGGAGAGACGCAGCAGAAATCCCTGCAGGCACAACCTCCAGTCAAAGATAAAGAGGGGAAGTGAAGAGAAACACGGCGGCAGGTTTGCTTCCTGGAGGAAACGCAGGTGAAGATGTTCCTTCTGATGCAGCAGCAAACTGCAGCGTGGCAACAGAACGGGACGCAGGTCAGCGCTCTCCCGTCTCTGCAACGGGAGCAAAAGGTTTTAAACTTCATCATTGCAGCGACCTTGACTGGAGCGAGAGCCATTAGATTAGATTTCTGAGGAGGAGAGCGGATGTTTGAGGAGCCGGGCTGAGACAGATCATGCAGGACCTGATTAAAAGGCTGAATAACAGGTAGGTGGAGGCTGATGCACAATGAATTCATACACGCTGGCGTTGCAGCGAGTAGTTCAGGCGAGAGGTGAAGGATGCAAACAGCAGAGCGCAGGTTTAATGAAGAAAAGAGGGCACTTTGACGGGAACACGACTCATTCGTAGCAAAGAATGAAGTCAGAATAAATATTCAAATGTTATTTTCTTGTTAAATCCAGATAAAGACCATCAAAAACACCAACATTTTTGTGCATCTACTGAATCACAATGAAAGTTAATTACTTGATTTCAAAGCTCTTTCTAATCTATCATTTACGTAGGAGAATTTGAAATAAAGGTTTTCACATAATGAATCCTGTGTTTAAAACACCTCAGCAAATCCTCAGCAAACACGACTGTTTGTTAATGTGTAATGTGTGTGAGGACGATACAGCTGCCACACCAGTGAAACCATTACGGCTGATTTGATTGGCTACAACCTGAACCTGGTCATTTGTTCATTTTAGCACCTTTCAGACCACAGGGTGCAGGTTTGAGTCCTGATCAGTGACATGAGACCCCTGCACCACCTCTCACACACGCCACACACAGACACAGACACACGCACACACACACACACACACACACACACACACACACACACACACACACACACACACACGCACACACACACACACACACACACACACACACACACACACACACACGCCAGGTGAACGCAGGCGCTAACCCTCATCATCGCCTCCGTGCAGGACTGGGTTTGGTTTATGATCGGCTCCAGAACGTGTGACTTCATGGGCTTCAGGTCCGCGCTGTGCTGTCGTTGTTGTTGAACAGCAACGACACACACACACACACACACACACACGCACGCACACACACGCACAGACACACACACATAAGCACAATCGGAGAAAATCGTAAATGCACCAGGCAACAACTTTCAACAATCTGTCCCACGTGCATTAACTGTGTAGTGACCACAGTGGCTCCTCCCTCAGAGGCAGCAGACGTTCCCCAGATCCAGCTCCGCCTCCTGAGTGGAGCTGGATCTGCTGCCTCCTCCTCACTTCATGTGCACAACGTCCACCTTTATATTCTCAAAAAAGCGGCTGCTGCTTCTGTCAAAGACTCGCTGTGTTTGTTTCTCTCTGTATTTGAGGCCAGACTGGGTTTTACAGTCACTCCTCGACCTCTCCTGGATCTTACACAGTAAAAAACACACAGAAAACGGAGCCGCACTTCTACGCTTCCATAAAGAAAAAACCTACTGTGTTGAAAAGATAAAGAGGCGCTGGATGCAGCGTGTGCTCCAAACATCCATTCACCATTCACCTTTATGCTACTGTAGAAAGGTCATTACCCTTTATTTTAACATATTACATTTAACCATATGTTCATCTCCTACTTATCTGTTGCTGCATTTATTCTTATATAATACCGTATGTCAATGCTGTGATGCAACATTCACATTCGCTCACACAAGCGCTGGAGGAAATGAGTTTCATGAATCAGAGTACGACAGGCAAAGAGACCTTGTACTTGTACTGCGGCCATGGCCAGATGCTTGAGTGGTATTTATTAAGTTATTTGCTCACTGCAAGTCTGAACCACGTACTTCACTTGCATGTTTCCATTTTATTCAACACCACATGTCAAGTTATATTCTTTTTATTGTTAGGAGGACCTGGATTCTTTAAATCACTTCTACCTTTAACTGAAGGCTGATACACTTGTTTGTTGATTATGTTCATTTACTGTAGTTAAGAATTCAACGCACAAGTGTTTCATTAAATATCACAGGAGATCACACACAAAACTGTATAGGTAAATACTGTAATACACCGTATTTACTAGTACTAGGCACCACACAGAACTACTACAATATACTGCATTAAAGTAGCCTGAACACCAAAACACCAACTATTCACAAACCAGACCCCATCAAATATTTACCATTCAGCACACGTCACTACAGATACTTGTGACTGTGTTCAATGGTGTACAGTGAATGAACGATGAATACCCTGTACTGTACAATGAATATACAGTACAGGGCAGTGTGATGTACTTTAACATGGTACAGTAGAAGTGTATCAGCCAAATAGAAGCTCAGCGACTATTGTTATCATTTATTTCATAATGTCAGAGGCCTGAAACTCCCAAAACATGTGAATCCCATTAAAGCCGGTATTAAAATACACTTTTTACACAATTTGTCTTATACCTCATTTACAGACTGACACCATGTTATTGGATCCCAGTCACTGCTATGAAATTACAGCTGCCTTGATCCATCAACGATGCCCGTCAGAACACGCAGGGTTAAATCTGCCGTATTTTACCTCCCTATTTTACCTTGTTTCTGCAGCAGACGCAGTGAAATGCCGACATCTCCATGTTGGAGGTCCTGCGTGTGCAGCGTTCACGCGTCGTCAGGTGAACGGGAGGAACAGGAAGAACACCTTTTGTTCCAGCGTGGGTGTATTCAGGCATCACTGCCATGTGGTTAACCTCAGTGTTAACCTCGTTTTCACACCCAGGGTTAAATTTGTCCACAGGAGCAGAGCTCGGCTCCGTCTTTAATGTCACAGTGCAGGTACATGTAACTCAGGTTCTTTGTCTTCTCCTCCTCATCCCCTTAGCAAAAAAGGTAGAATGCAACTGCATTATTTTACATTTCTACGTCTCACAGCGACAGAAACGCAGATTCAAGAACGTGTCTCTAAACTGAGAGTCGCTCTGCTAATGTACAGGATGCAAACTTCAGAATCATTTCAATCCTGCATATTCACGCACATCAGGCGACGCGTCTGTAAAAGGCAAAGCGGCTGTGACGTCCTGCTGTGACTACAGCCGTCCAGCACCATTTTAACTGTCTCTCACACACGCACACACAAAATGTCAGCCTTAACTAATCATTTCTGCTTGAATTGGATATTATTTAGTTTTGGACACACTGCCACTTTCCTTGCTATTAATATTAATGGCATCCTTGTATCTTATAGGGACACGCCGCCTCAATCAGAGATGATAGAAAAGTCACAAACAATATAATTCAATATTCTTTCATGCGGAGGTATGAAATGGTGTATTTCTTTGCTTACACAGGTTCAAATACACAGCGTGCTTTGGTTTCAGATGCACAATCACATAAATGGGTGAAAATTGCAGCGGCTTCTAAACTGAAGCAGAGACACCGAGACAAAGAGGTGGCTCATATAAAGAATGTTGTTTGTTGTGAGCAGTGGGCATTGCGTAATTCACAGCTGGCAACAGGCAGGTGGTGCTAATCTGAGCTGTGTGTGTGTGTGTGTGTGTGTGTGTGTGTGTGTGTGTGTGTGTGTGTGTGTGTGTGTGTGTGTGTGTGTGTGTGCGAGTGTGTGTCTGTGTGTGTGTGTGTGTGTGTGTGTGTGTGTGGGCGGGCGAGTGTGTGTGCAGGTGTGTGTGGTGTGTTGTGTAGTGTTGTGTGTGTGCGAGTGTGTGTCTGTGGTGTGTGGTGTGTGTGTGTGTGTGTGTGGTGCGGTTGGCGGGCGAGTGTGTGTGCAGGGTGTGTTGTGTTTGTGTGTGTGTGTTTTTGTGTGTGTGGGGTTGTGTTGGTGTGTTTCTGTTGTGTTTGCGTTGCGTGTTGTTGTGGTGCTAGTGGTGGTTGTTTGTGTTGTGTTTGTGTGTTTGTTGTGTGTGTGTTTTGTTGTGTGTGCTAGAATGTCGTGTGGCATGCAGTTGTGTTTATGTGTCTGTGTCTGTGTGTTTGTGTGTGTGTGTGGTGTTTGTGTGTTGTGCGTGCGTGCGGGTCTGGGGGGTCACAGAGGTCAGATCCAGCGGTGAATAATTCCCTCCATGTCTTTCTTGCTCCTAATCACACTCCTCATCAGCTCCACACTTTCGCCCTGGAGCCAGATTTCCTCAGCCGCCTCTTTGTTAAAATGACAGGCTCTAATAGAATAAATAAGGTTATTTTTACCTGCTGCCGGCGCGGCCATCGCACATGTGGACACGCAACACGGTGAGCTGGAATCGGTGTGTGTGTGTGTGTCGGGGGGGGGGAAGGTCACGGTGATTTAATTGAGACAGACGTCAGGAGCGAAGCTGGGACTGAAACGTATGTGAGTGGATGGAAGCAAAGATCGACTGCAGCAGAAAGGCTTTAATTGTGAGTGAGTGTGGTTTTAGTCAACACACCACTTGTTGGAGCCCAGAACGTCCCTCTGCACACGGTAATTTCATCTGACACTTTAGACAACCCAGCGCGGCTCTGTAATGTCACATTTATGTGTATTTTTGGAAGCAGATTCACATTTTAATTGCTGCGAGTTGTGTCACGAAATTCCAAAACACTCATTTAGTTTGAGGAGTTTTTTTCATGTGACACAGCACTAAACGAGCAGGAGATGAGGTCGGCTAATAAGGCTAATTATTGTTGCACTTGTGGAGGCTGTGAGGTGTTGTGCAGGTTCTGGCCCGGTCTCTTATTCCACAGCCCACGCTGCGCTCACCTGAGTCACGACCGACGGTGCCGTGAGTCCTTCTACACTAACGACACACACTAACGGTCACAGCGCTGTTTATACCCTCAAAATACATTCTACACATTCAGAACACAAGACAAATTGGTGAAAACGGAATACTGTATATGCACAGCGGCATGAGACACACACATTATGGTTAGTTTGGTTGTATACGGCTATACTGTACTTCTACTACTACAGTACTACTACTGTACAGTACTACACGGCTGCAGAACTTGGAACGGTGGAGGTTTGTTCCTCCAAAAGACATTTGCTGAGCAGTTGTGTCCTGAATAGAAACATGTCTGCATTGCCTCCATATTACTTCTGTTTTTATGCCACAGACCTTGTGACACTGGGTCCAGTACAGTACCAGTACAGGTCAGCTGGCTTTTACCTGCTTGTTTCCACCTTTAACCACTGCGTGATCAACCCAGCCTTCACGTTTTACATTGTACTGGATCATTTGAGTCTATTGTGAACTCCACCAGCTGTACACACTTCTTCTGTCTTTAGAAGCACTACTGTGTGTGTGTGTGTGTGTGTGTGTGTGTGTGTGTGTGTGTGTGTGTGTGTGTGTGTGTGTGTGTGTGTGTGTGTGTGTGTGTGTGTGTGGTGTGTGTGTGTGTGTGTGTGTGTGTGTGGCGACATCAGGGGCTTCTAGTGTCGGCTTCATAAAGCCAAGTCAGAGTCAAGCTGGTTACGTTGCATTGTGGGTAATACACCTGTATGCCTCAAGTCTGATCCAAGAAGAAAGCGGAAGTAAAAGCACAAAAGCTCTAGTTTTGCCGCACCTGTTGGATTTAAAAAGGAGCATCGATCACTGCACCAGGTAGTTACTGGGTGATCAGAAAAGGGCATATGAAAGTCACTGTCTGTGTTTCACATTCAAATACAGGTTTTAATAACTCCGGTTTGCCATTAACAAGTCATTTCGAGTCTTTTCCAATCACACGCGTGTCCTCGCAGTAAAAAACCACCGAACATGAACACGAGCAGCAGCAGCAGCTGCTTCCTGCTGCTGCTGCTGCTCGTGTCATCGCTGGCGTGGTAATTGAGGTCATGTGTCTGACAATAGGAAACTCATATCAAACGCTGGTGCAGGGAACAGAATTAATCACCTGGACATGGCATCGTGGCCATAACCACAAACCCACACACACATGCAAACACACACACACGCACGCACGCGCGCACACACACACACACATGCAACACACACACACACACACACACACACACACACACACACGTCCGGGCACAAGGGCACCAATCACCCATGCAAAAAACACCCACAAGCACGCCGTTCTCCATCACCCCCTGTCCATCCAGTACTAGACGATTTTGCTTGTATCAGCTCGGTGTGATGCAGCCCGTTTTGGGGCGGACTCTTGCACTCTGCTGCAGTAATTTCGCCCAGCTCCAGCAGGTTTTTTTGCCACCCCCCCCCTGCAGAGTGGCCAGGTCTCACTTCACGTTCCAATAACAAGCAGATGGTTTGTATTTACGGAACCCCGGGGCATCTGTTTTTTTTTTTTTTTTTTTAAGCCCACCCAGACAGACGAATAGTGACTATTACCACACAAACATTTGGCTTGTCAGAAACTCCAAGTTTCAAACTTTGTTTAGACAAATCAGATATAGCGCTCTTCATAGTCAGTGCAGAATCCCATGCAGAAAGATTTAAAAGCCACACTAATGTATATGTTTTACAAAACAAAATTGAAAAGATATGCATCCTTTGCTAAAATCTCAAGGTAATTTGACTATAATTTTATTGAATTTATGGAACACACGACTGCATATCTATGAACTTAATGTTGTTGTGATGAATTGAAACCCCAACCTTAACATTAATTAGGCCATGTTTTTATTAAGAATTACCAGTTAGTCTAATTAACTTGCCAGTGTTCAGGCCATCCCCTAGCACAGGCTACAGGGATTGAGATAGCTTGTTTAACACACTGCCTTGCAAAAGCTTCACCAATCTGTTTGCATCCTCCATGCCTGATGAGAAAACATGTGGTCGTTAGATATCCTAGTATTGCTTTTCTCCATAATTCGCAACGTTCCATCAACAAAACCAAAACCCCCACCACTCATCTAATCACTTAATTTTCGAGGAAGCAGGAAAAGCGTGTTTGTATGTTGCTGTTGTCTCTTATTTCCTTGCCGTCGAGTGGCACGTACTCAGTATGCAGGCTGACTTTTGTTACTTTACCCTGCCTTGTTTTTGCAGCAGAGAATAAAGTATCGCCCGTTGCCTCAAAGCATATTTCACCATTAGCTGACTACTCAACAGTGTACGACAGTCATTGCTCTGGTGTTGCCCTCAGCACTTTGCCTTGCAGCCTCCAGCCTTGTCCAAGGGGACACCACAGAGTCTCACTCCCCCCGTTACCTCCACACTGACAGACTGCCTATTAGATGACTGAGTTTTCCCACCCTAATGACAAAAAGTGCCATTATTACTCATTCATTTTCAGCGCTGCTTTGAACACACACGGTTTTTTGCAGAGGCATGCTAAAATGATTTCAGTCATCAAAAAATGCCCACAGCCCCTCTTTCTTTTAGCTTCTCCCCTATCCTCTTGCCATTCATCGCAGAAGAGCAAGGGCACGATATTTAAGTCTTTTTTTTAAATTGATGTCAGTGCAACCTTGCCACTTTCTAACATCCTAAAGATTATATATGTAGGGCAGTTTGTAGTACAGTTGTAGCAAGTTTTCTCATGTGTTGTCCTGTGTGTATGTTTCTTCATCACTAGACAAAGTGGGCATATATAAGGAGATTTACGGCTGACAGTTCTGGTGTAACAGCTGATAATATACTGGTTTTATTGTTTATCTAATCAGTGGTAAAATCACTTTGTCTAATTGACCCCACATGGTTCAGGTTTTTTAACGTTTATATATTTCACAATGGTTGTGTTGAGCTCCCAAAGAAAAAGATCATAGCAGTTTATCCTACTGCTCAGTGCATAGGAATTAGGAGCCCCGCCCAGGATCAGCTGCCTCGGTTGGACATTTGTCAAGCACCACGGTTTGGTGCAAAGCAGGTTGGAGTGAGTTGTGAAACATGCTGCTGAGAGATTAAAGCGATGCCTGTGATTTGATCAGCAGTGAACCTTCGCACATCCAGCGTTAACAAAAAGCTGATCAGTGTCACAGTTGCTTTTTATATTGATGTTACTGTAAACAACGACTAGGTTCATTGTCGCCAGACGTGCGCCTTTTCGGTGTGTGATGTCAGTCTGAGTATTCTGCATTAGATGTCTGTTTGTGGGTTTCTCCCGATTGCCACGGCTACTGGAGCCCCCACAAACCTAGCAGTATAAGGGTTATACTGAGGAGTCTTTACATGGATTTGGTAGGCCTGTGGAGTGTGGGAAATTTGTTGGAGCGCTTGTTTCCCTTCAGTGTGGCCCTGTGAAGGACGCTACCGGTCCTACAGGAGGGCCACCACCTCTACTCTGATGACCAGCTGGGACGGACTACTAGCTCTGCAGAGCCTAGAGGATGCGGCGGCCCCCTCAGGAGCAGTGTTAACAAGCTAAACAACAAACAGACAACTGTGTCTGTTAGCTGTGCTTGTACCAGTACTACTTGTACACCACTGAGATGGCCCGTCTACGGTTATCCCGATGGAAAAACCTCAGGCGCCCATTTTATGCTCTTACTGACGGGCGGGTCCTTCTCGTTGCATCTGGTGGTAATATTTTCCAGTACAGTTGTATTATCCGCCCATGATGTTATCAATGGCCCCACCAGGATTTGCGAGTGTCTCCCATTATACTGTAAACACTGCGTAGATGAAAGTTGAACTTCTGTGGAGCGGCGCGGTCGCATTACTTTGCTGAGCTGTGAAGCTGGTCGGGCGCTATGGGAAAAGTACCTAAGTGTCTTGCACTAGATGAGGGATGAGAGGAGCTACAAGCCGTCCCACGTCCTGATCCCAAGCTGAGAGAGACGATGGAGGAAGAGCAGGCGGGCGTGATGCGAAGCGTGCCCGCCTAACTTCACAAACTCCTTAAACTCGCTACAACGCGGTACTGCTGCCTAAATACCACCGCGCATTTTCACAGGGCCAAACGGCATGTTGAGCTTTTCCAGATCATGTGTTGCCTTCTACATATGGTTTTTTGCTCCCGGCCTGTCCTGCTATTATGGGACTACTGTATAATCTATGCCAGATCGTGCAGATCGCCGGCAAAATGTTGTATGAGATGTACTAATGGGTCGGCGAAAGAAAGGCAATTGAAAAAGCATTTTTAGACAAGCCAGCCTCGCGCCGGTTGTTAAGTCGGCTTTACCTGTGATTCGTAAACTTCCACACACGCCCAAACCCTGCCCAATCAGTCAAGATGCCACTATGTGTCTCCTGAAAAGCTAATGCCCGGGTTAGTATATAAAGAGACCTTAGACTATTTAAGATTCTTATAGATCTAAACAAAAGCCTGATGAAACAGCATTTCAGAGATTGGACAGCTCGCCCACCTCGACTAAAAGATGTTTTTTTCCGGCTGCCATACTACTGGCTTGCTTATCGGCTTTCTTTCTTTTCGCTCATAGTCTCCCAACATCACTCCACCTTTTACATCTATTCCCGCCACCACCATTCCTTCCTACCCTCCCCCGATTTCGCCTTTCGGCCTTATTTTCTCCGCCCTTCCCCCACACTCAAACCACCTTAACCATACCTGCTACTTTACTTCCATCCCATCCATCTTTCGCCCCTCTCTCGGAATCTCCACTCAGCCTTTTTATCTTCGCTCCCACTCTATTCCGTACTCCTAATTTGTCCCTCTTCCCCCATCTCACATATCTGCCTTCTTTCCCAACTATCATAGCTCTACAATCCGTTTTATACCATTTTTTCGCAACCCGTCGTTCTACCCTTTCTCGCTATTTTTTCCCCTGTCCCGTCCTTTCCCATTTGTGTACCAGCTGGAAGCAGCTAGAGTGTCACCTGATGACAGAATAGTGAATAGGAGTGGGGGGTACAATGAACTGCTGGTCAGCACGACAGACATGGAAGCCATTATGTTGAATCTCCAATTAAATATAGCAGGATTAGTCCCCGTTGGACTGAATGCCTGGTTGTTTGAAGTGGTGGAGGATCCGTCTATACCTGTTTTCTTACAGACAAGCGCGAGAGTGACGGTTACGCTGCCACTGTGAAGATCTAAAGTGATTCGATTCAAATAGGTAACTGTTTTTAACGCGGCTCAGGACGACCATCTGTTTCCAGGAAATGAAATAGATTCCCATGCAAAAATTTGAAACAGACTCATCTTTCTCTAATCTCTTTCTGGCTTCTTGGAACTGCTCGCGCCTTTCGCAGGGAGTAATGAGCTCAAGAGAGATGTGTGATGATCCATGTCCTCGCCCTTTGTCCAACATAGAGATGTGCTGACTCAGCCTCCCTCATATCAAGACAAGCTGGGCGGAATCATTTTACTACACCTTTAGCTGCCTGGGACGCAGCTGCGCCTACAGATGTTTTAAAGCTGATTTATGTGGAATATATATAAAACCCAACAGTTTAAAGGAAAAAGGTACTTCCGCCATCTCTCTGGACTGCACGTCTGAGGAAAAGACTGTGCTCTGTTGCAGATGCATGAGGTATCATGTATTTTTTGTGTAGGTTTTTTTAACACATTTTTACACACCTAATCAAAGTGCGGGTGGTGCCTGGAATCGCACCGTGGATTAAAACAACCAGTGGTTGCGGTCATTTTCATCTTATAAACAGGATCATTAGCGGCGTCTCAGAAGAAGGACGATGATTTCTCGCCATGTTTGTGAACTGTACAGTTGACTGCGACGTAGACCAGTCAATGTATAATGACCAGCAACATGGGACATCACAACACGCAGTACAGACAGCATAATGATATATGTAAGTAGTACACGCACACGCTGCCCGTATAGGCTTTTCGCGAATCGGACACCACAAAGATCATATACCCATAGTGTGTGTGATGTGATGGGTGCTGTGTGTGTTGCTTCCTCTGTGTTGTGTGTGTATTAGTGAATGTCCTTACGTAGGGATGTGAATGTGTGTGACGAGTGAGAGTCATGTGTGGGATGTAGACGTGTCTCTGTTGTGGTGTGGGTGTGTTAGTGTATAGTGCGGGTATACAAGTGAGTGATGAATAGTGTGAGGGTTGTGGTGTGTGAGTAGCGGTCGGTGAAGTAGTACTTTTGTCCAGTGTGTTTAAGAAGCAGTTGAGAATGCAATGTGTGTTATTAAAGTGCTACTTCACGAGTGGGTAGTGTGAAAGTAGTCGTATTTGGGTAGTATCGAGGTGATGTGAGATGATGGTGTGTCGTGAAAATAGTTGGTTAGTGTGTGTGTCTAGTGATGTGGGTGTGGCTGGGATGTTTTGTATTAGAAGTAGTGTGGATGTGTCGTGAGAATGCAGGGAGCAAGCGAGAGTGGTCAAGTGTGATA
>NC_040897.2:1455698-1558198 GCF_900634795.4 Betta splendens
GGTTTGTGTGAGCATAACTAGTTTTTCTGCAATGAAGTAATGGCTCAATATAAAAGGTGAGAAAGTGCATGGCAGCATGTGGTGGTAAAAACCTGCTCATTTACCATTTAAGTGGAAAAGACGGAGGCCACGAGTCTCCGCGCCTGCTTTAAGTACAGCCGGGGGAGACCAAACTGGAGCAGCGGTAAACAGGAGAGGGGAAAGTAGCAGGAGTCTGTGTTTGTTTGCTTTGTTTCCCTCGTCTCCTGCGTAGAGCTGCACTTGTGCCAAAGCAGACAGATTTCTACTACTATAAACAGGAAGACTCTTTCAATCCAACTTCAGTTCCTAAGCTCCATCCATCAGACATGGGCCAAAGCATCAGACATGGGCCAAAGCAAGCCAAGCAGCATTCTGTCCCTTTTCAATGACAAACACGTAATAAGTGACTTTCAGGCGTTTGTAGAACACTCACTGTGTTATTACCACACAAACCTTGTACTTGAATATGCTGGAGAAGAGCTGCGTACCTTTCTGGTGGAGAGCGTGGATGGGCAGCAGTCTCCTCCGTCATACTGGCAGTAAGCGCGGTTGTTGATGGTGTCACACCAGCCATCGGCTCCAAAAGGCTACAAGAAACAAACAGCTTTAGCCCCACTCAGAATAGCTGGAAATGCAGTATGACATGAGGTATCTGCCTGGAGATGCATATAGTATTAGACAATATTTGGTGGTATGTGAAGAGTGTAGGTAGCCACAGTCATTCAACCTAAATCTCTCACATTCAACACACTACAGTATATATTAAAATCGATAAAGATGTCCCCGTATCCTCTGTGAGTAAAGAATGCAGAGTAATTACAGACCATCGACAGGCAACATCTGCAGAGGGTAGTAACTATACAGGCCTTTGTATGTCAATATGCATCATTCTGTACTGTATCACTGAATGTGCTTAGGAACGTCCAGACATTCATGTCGGTGAACACAGTTTGACATGAGCTTGAATAAGAACTTTTAATTCCTATTTTGGAAAAAAGGGAGCCCCTGTCCTGCAGACAAAGGTCCAGCTTGTTATCAGTGAAGCTGAACTCTAGCATGTGACCTATGCTGTTGTTGTGGACACATCGGGTGTCCCAAATGGTCAATGTCCCACATATGTGTCGGCCTATCATCCTTTTAGGCGTCTGAGAGTATTATCTGCAGAAGCCTGATAGAAGTGCAGCTATTCAGCGACAGCGTCTTTGAGTATCGATGGAGTCAGGCACTGTAGAAGGGTTCTGAGAGGCAGTAGAGATACAGTACGACTGGGTGTTTTGACTATATACCGTTATACTGTACATATCCAGGCTGTATAAAATCTAATCTATCAACAAGTTGTAAAAGGTCTATCAGAGAGATGAAGCACAAACTAGATATTGGGGCTTAAGATGTTTTGTTGCAGATCATCAACAGTGTCCACCAGTGCTTTCATATTCCATATCTGCAACCTGTTTACATTTCTTCTGCCTCATGGAGTAGCTCTCGAGCGTTACATTATTACAAATAACCTTAAACACAGCATAATGAAGGTCTTGTTAATGTTTTTAACTAAACCTTCAGTGTTTCCTTGAAGTGCCAGCAATATGAAAATAAGTGCTGAGTGCCAAAGATACTTTGATTCCCTCCAATGGGCCGATGGAGTCATTTCAAAGACTGTTCTAGCTAACCTGCGCAGGGGGAGAGCAGCTGCTGAGAAGATTTCAGTAGTTTTTGCTTCACTTCAAAGAACTCTCTACTTGACGAATCCCTTTGCCTTTCCCAACTAAACTGTCATGGCCTAAATAAATCAATTTAATCGTTCTGTTTCTGAGTAAATACTTTACCAGCAATTGCACCAGATGCCTCCATCAAATCACAACTAATGTCTTGGAATGATGTCTGTAGTCCAAAGCAGTTAGGAACACAGACCTGAGTTACTGGGAGTAATTTCAGACCCTCTTTGCTCACGATGGTTATTCTTAAAATAAGCTTAATAGTATTTTAACAACCAGTATATACTGTACTGTATGTCCTACACATATACAGTATGTCACGTAATCTAATGCTTAAAATATTTGAAAACACGTGATATATAAAATTACTGTACTAATGGTCAAGGTGGACAGTTTAGCAAAACCTATTTTACAAGAGAGAACTGACCAAGATAAAGGGGTTTAAAAGGGTCAAAAAGCAGCTTCCCAACCCTTGAGAATCATCTAAGTGTAAGACCAATAATGTGCATAACAGGAGCTGCAATCAATAAATCAATTCTGCAGCTTTAACTCAGTAGAAATGTGTCTGGCTTCTTATGGGTTAATGCATCCTACGTCTAAGCCAATAATATATAATATAATATAATATAATATAATATAATATAATATAATATAATATAATATAATATAATATAATATAATATAATATAATATAATATAATATAATATAATATAATATAATATAATATAAGACTGGAAAATGTTAAAATTTGGTAGCACGTGAACACCTGTTCCTTGGCTGTCTATGGTCTGTCTGTCTAAGCTAGTCTGGAGCAAAATGCTTTATTCCAAGGAAGCGTCCTCTCAGGAAGTCCATTAGAAATTATATAGATCAGTATAATTGATTGTAGCACCCTGGGACAAAACAGGACCATGTAGTTTTGATATTATCGACTGTATGAGTAACTCTGTATCCAAACCAAAACAGGTATAAAGGGTTATTTAACAACAAGGCCTCCTTCCTGAGGCCCTGGTGCAGTGTTTGGCGCCTTCCCGTTGACCGGGTTGTGGGTTCAATCCCCTCAGAGAGAGGTTGCGTGGGAAAGGGCATTTAGTGCAAAAACTCGCCAAATCAAAAGGCAAATGACTCACTGTGACGACTCCTGACGCAACAAAGGTGACGGGAGTTACCTTTAGTTTTAGGAGCTCTTTTACTGCAGATACAACAATGTGGTCACATATCTTATTAGTAAATCTTATTAGTAAATACACCAGTTTTTTACCAGCCATTGGCTCGCAAGAATTACTAGTCAATATCAAGGCCCATCACCTCACAGGAAAAGTGCATCCTGTAAGAGGAGTGGTCACATGTAAAGGACAGCACTGGGCAGCCAGCTTCCCTGAAATAAACCGCCAACATCCAGAGCGGCAATGAAATGAGACAAGTGATGGTAAAATCCTGGATAAATAAAACATTTTTACAGCTGTGAAACCAAAAACTCACTTAAATATGACAACATAAAAGGATAACTTAGACAACGATGGAGTCTCAGGCACGCTGCCATCTGGGATGGAGCCTTTTGATTTTGTTCTGCAAGGTTAAAGGTTTTGAGTATTTCCTTTATAAAACAACTCCCGCATACAATAAAACACCATACCTTGGTAACATAACATATTCCACTTATCACTGGCTATTTTAGGGGAGCGTGAGCAGTCATTAGTACCTGCCAAGTACATCTTCAGACATGAACAATTTTCTGTCAAGCAGCGATATTATTTCCTTCCTACCAAGTATCTTCTTTTATATATTAGTATGATTCTGTCAAGAGCAGACATTTTTTCACCTCCCCCTCCATAACCTGATTCACTGCTCTTGCCCAAAACTGTCTAAATAGTTGGAAAAGGGAAAAGGGCAAACCTCACACCCCCCCATGTGACTCAAAGTGTTTTTCCTTTTTACAGCTAAGACAGTTCAGGGAGTTCATGGGATTTGTATGCGTGCATGCATGCGTGCACATGGGTGCGTGCGTGTGCCCCGTGCTGTGCTGAATCGCTGACTATTTATGATTTTATATCATTTATTTATCAGAGAAAATAATACTTTGATCAAATCACTGTAGTTTATGTGTAGTCTGTAATTCTGAAAGAGTTTGTACTGAGGACAAAGTGAGAGGACATGCTTATGTTTATGCTGTAAATGAATATTTCTAATATCCTGCTGGTTAGGAAAAACATCTTTTTCACTGGTTGACCTTCCAGCACTTAGGCAACTAAAACACTGTTGTAAAACACCTGAGGATCTTTTGTGTGGTGTAAAGAAAGCAATAACTGATGGCACTAGACCTCCATGGATGTGGTTGTTTGTAAAGGACAATTTACACAACAAAAGGGTTTTTTAGTCTATTGCTACAAACTGGGCCCACGTGTGCTGTGAATATCACACGAAGAACATTTTACAGTAGTGGGTCTCGTACCCTGTTTACAGGATGAGGTGAGGTGTAACCCTTAGCTTTAGGAGCTAAGGGTTACACAGAGCAGCAACAAAATGGGGACATAAGCTTTTTGTCATCAATCATGTGACCTGATTATGGAAAATGTGAACTCACTATCAACTAAGGTCCACAAACTGTGTGCGCTGGTGAGAAATGTGAGGACCCACAGAGAGTACAGCTTGTTGTGGTCCTGTGAAACGTCACCAGTGGGGAATTCTATTCTAACGTGAGCTTCAGCACACGGAGCACAAAGGAAGAGGATCCGGTGGTGTGACCCTGGAGGTGTTATCAACACTATCTCCAGCTGTTGCAGGAACGTTTATCTAGGTGTGCATTTGTGTTTATTTGGTTGGGATAAAGGAAATCACCAGGTACAGCTCAAAGAGGGAGGCGCCGTTATGAGAGGAAATGAGCTTCTCCTTGGTTTCACTCCACCTCATCTGCATCTCATAACCTTTCCTCCAACTACGGAGGAGAGGGTCCCTTTACATTTATGTTTCTTTTTAAGTACTTGTTAAAAAGATCAATTTTAACATTAAGCCAATAGGTTTAAAGGTGGGTGCCTCCTAATGAAGGTGAGTACCTGCTAAATTGGTTTTAGGCGAGTTAGGACAGAGATGGTACAGTAGCAATGGCATCTGGATGAGAGCTGGCATAGAGCAAAGACAGCACATGTGGTCTGGTATAATTTACAGTGTTGTCATGGAGGAGAAGGTCATAAGCAACTGCTTTACCTAGCAACATTCATGGGAAGGTGCTGGGGGAAAATGCAGAGCTGGCAGGTAGTGAGAATATTTTGTACCATGAGACATCAACAGTTTATGTGTTCCACCAGTATTTCCAGGCTTCTTTAGTCCAACAGATGAATACAAAATAGAAACTATCTAAGTTTATGTTTGTAGATGATTTAGAGCCACTGCTAAAACATTACTGAGCTGAAACGGACGTTAAATTAAAGCCTTAAATTATAATCCAAACTACAAAGGGCCCAAAATGATTTAAAACTAAGACTAAACTAAGATTATTTGAAAGTGAACAGGTCCAGTTATCAGAGCTGATATTACAAAAATGTTGTGCTTGACACTTAGTATTTGTATGAATAGTGATAAGTAGAGTGACTCAAGGCCTATACAGTATCATAATCCTAGCTTGGATTTGTATCTGGAAACCTTCAAAGGTAAATATGTTTTGGCACTTGACCTTTTAAAATATATCCAGTTATTTACCAGCAAATGGTTGTTTAAGAGGAATCTAAGTAAATGGGGTGAGACTAAGACAGAGGAGTCCCATTAGCTGATTTGTTAACACTTGTACCTTTCTTAACATAAATCTTGGTCCGTCTTATCAAAACCATACAAAACAGGTAGAAGTAATTACTACTTCTACTTCTTCTACTTCATTGTCATTGTGAAAGTATTCGCCGAGAATGAATCAGACTTTTTAAGGTAAGGAAATCTTGCTCCCTCTGCAAAACAGTAAGTAACAGTAAGTGCTAGTGCTCACCAGGTAAAACCACTCGAACTACACAGAGAGCTGTTGTGTCAGCCTGAATAATTAATCCACTGTAAATATAGCATAATCCTGTGATTCATTTATATTCCTTTATCAAGTAATCCATTAGGCTTGCCAGGCGTAACAACACTTGGCGAAGTCAGAATGTTTGTAAAAAAAAGGTCTCTGGACAGATTTTAAAAGGATTCTTGTGAAGCCTTGAAGAGTTAGACTATCGAATCTGCTTGAGATTTGTCATCGTGAAATGTGAACCACATTGCACACCGCCTCTGGTATGCTGAGTGGTGATGACAACAGGAATACAGCGTGTTTTGTCTTGTGTTCGATATTGTTGGAATTGTCTAGCTACGCCAGTAAACGTAATGTGACTATTACGTAATTATATAAACGTTGTAGGGATCATAAAATGTCTTCAATATTAATGGGATGCCATCGAAACTTGGCTACTTCTACAGTAGCATTAAACATGTTATGTGCTGATTGTAATTATAATAAGAGGTATCACTTCCCCTGGATGTATTCATGACTACAATAGTTACTGTAGCAATGTATGTGCTGTCAGTGATTGTCTAGGGACAAATGCGCAGTAACCACTTTGTTAACCAGAGGATTTTGCATAGATTCTATGATAAGATGGACAAAATTCCAACCTCAGGCCTGACAGCTGACATTCTCTAGCTATTGGGGAGACAAACTTTCAGCAGGGTAAATAGACAATCACTTTAACTGTTCTAAAGTCCTGGGTGAGATGTGTATCTGCATGGAACAGCGTTTTGTGTGTTGGTCTTCATGAGTCTTCATGTCTCAAGCAGAAATGAACAGAAAGCATAATGGAGGAAAAAGTATCTCCCAACACAGTACGTCACTGCAGGACTGTTTGGCTGTTTTGAGTCTTACCTCACATGACTGAATGCAATGGATGTGTTGAGGATCAGGGTACCATTTCATCAGTCCTGTGCAAACTATGTTCTGGAAAACAAAGGATCAGATAAGGACAAATGTTAAGCCAGTAGGAATCAATAGAAACACAGAAAAGGTTAAAGAAAAAAAACATCCCAATGTATTAAACAAGATAAACCTTTATTCGTCCAACGATTTCAACGTTGCAGTAGTAAAGAATAGAGAAATGATTAAAGACAGATTACAGCATGTAACAATTTAACAATATTTACAATTACTAACAAAGTTATCTTTTTTTTTTTTAGAATGGCAACAATCAGTTATTAATTTAGGATTAGACTTTTATATTAGGAAACAGTTAAATCTGTCAATGTAGCTCACATCTAATGAAACTACTGTATTAAAATGGACCTGGAGTTGGTCCAAAGGGCTCAGATGTGCCACATTGTGTTGCTGTGCCCTTTGCTTTTGTGTTGTATTTAAACTCTGTTCAATTATAATGTTCCTTGCTAGCGTGTCTTCCTTCCTTCCTCCTTCAGGTTTGTTCTTTGTTCACCTCTTGCCCAAATTTTAGCTTTTGATCTACACAATTTGCACATGTACATCTTAAATTGTACAATACAGTACTTCTCTTTGATATTATCTCCCTTTTAGATTAATCTAAGATCTATGATTATTAAATCATAGATTAAAAGCTAAAATTTGTTTTTTTATCGAGTATTAAATGAAAAAAATAGAAACCTTAACTCGAATTATATAGTAATAATTATTTAAAATAAATTGTTATAATTAAACGTTTTGCTAATTTTCTAGTTTAAATACTGTGAATGACTGTTTTCCCCAAAAAATAAACTAAATAAAAACTAAATTAACCTTAGTTATCAATGCCAGTAGGTTTAAATGTACAAACCAAGACTGTACAAAATTAGGTCTAGTGTGAACATGTTTAATTCAAGTTTTACAGTAACGAAAAAGTAACTGAACATGTTCCGAATGGTGCCATTACAAGTACCCTTTGCCAATATTTCACACAACTAATTTAACTAGCAGTGAACAGTCGTACAAAAATGAATCCGACTTCATCTGCCATACTGTGCAGATACTCTTGTTGTTTAAAGGGCCATATGTGGTGCAGTAAGTAAGGAATCTAAAGGTTTTGCTGTTTGCCTGGTGTTTATTATGCTGGAAAACTTTGTGATAGAAAAACAACAAATAGTTGTATCCATTTTAAATGGATGTAAAACTTAAATGTTTGTGGTAAAGTCCGTGGTTGTGGTCTTCTGTCACTTATTTGACCCCAGGAATTTACAAGGTGGTTAGCAGATAGCTAATTGACTAGCAAACATGGGCAGAGAAAGCAGATCCTCCCCTGTGATTCCCTGTGCAGCCCGACCCGGCAAGGGAGACCTTTTTCTGAAGTATTTGAGATAACACAATGCCTCCAAATCACTAAGCAGTGTCAGAGATATGGCGCAAGTAACCAGACCTGCAGCCAACTATTTAACCTTGGCGAGGGTGGACTAGCTGGCTGGCTGACCACCATAGTGGAGGTGAAGGTTGAGCAGTGCTTGCGACAGCATTAACGTCAAAGTGATTTCTAAGATCTGATATTAGGTTAACGTGACCTACCTTTGAAGAAAAACATGAGACATCTGATATTTGTTTCTTGTGTGTACACTGTGTATGTGGAGGATGTGAGTATTTCCTAAAAGGATTTTGACGTCAAACAAGCACACATTCACATACTGTACACAAGGCGCACTGTGCTCTGTGATTGGTTGGTGCATTTGGGATTTAACCACGTTGGCCTAAAAACTCTGAAAGATTATACCTTGTTAATGTTTCAGTTATGAAACACATTAAGTTGGATTCAACAGTCTCAGCTGGAGTTTGTCTTAGGCAGTTTCACTGACTCAAATATTTAAAGAGCCATTCACTGATCCATTTCACTTTTCATTTACACTAACAGTAGTTCATTCATCCATCCATCCATTTTCTACCGCTTAGTCCTATGTGGGGTCCTAGGTGGTGATGGAGCACAGGGAAACACACAGACACACAACCACCCACACACACACTCACACCTATGAGCAATCTAGAGTGACCAATCAACCTAATGCATGGTTTTGGACCGTGGGAGGAAGCTGGAGAACCCGGAGAGAACCGACGCAAACACGAGGAGAACATGCAAACACCACACAGAAAGGCACCCCGGGGAATCGGACCCAGGACCTACTCACTGTGAGGCGACACTGCTACCCACCGCACCACCGTGCCGCCCCTAGTTCAGTATATGTAAATGATTGTTTTGATAATTGTAGGAATTGTGTATCACAACTTTTTATTCACCTGTAGACCACCATGCAATGCATTGTGGGATTGTTTGCTAAAAAACATAGACAAAAAGATATTTTGTAAGATATATTACACTTAATCTCATTTTTGTCCACTGCACCATAAATCAGCCGTTATCTTAAACTTTGCTTTGTGCTTATGAAGAGAAGTTGAGTCAGACTAGAGCAGTAGCTCAGTTTATTCCAGCCTGTGCAGTTACCAGATGAATTATTTATCCTAATGAACCTTTTGTGTAGCATATTGGTGCTATTTGTCAGTGGATCAGCTTTCATCCTTTGCAAAAGAAAGGGTGTGAGGGAGGGGAGACATTCAAAAACTAAGGGTAACACGAGCACAACCCTTTTCACACTGGTAGAAACTGATGCCACCCCTTCTGAATTAATTCAGTGTTTAATAAAAGGAAAATATTTAACACAGAAAGTGTTTAGTGTATCAACAATCAAAAAGATTAAAAGAAGAAAAGAGAAGATCAAAATGATCTGCGCAACTATAATATTCATGAATAACTAATGAAGTACCGTAACTTCTGGACGATAAGCTGCTACTTTTTTTGAGTGGTTTGTGCCCTGTGACTTAACAATGCGGCTAATCTGTGGATTTTTACGAGCTTCATGCAGCCAAACACGCACGGCCAAGATGTTTACACCGCTGTTGAGGCTTGTGCGTTGCATGCGTTGTAGTCATTGTTATGTGGTAGCGTTTTGAGTCGTCAGTGTGCTCTTGCTACTGGTGTTACGGTACAACTTTTTTTTTTAGGATGCACCCATATGTGATTGACTTGACGCGTCGGACGGACAGAGACCATTCTTCTTTTGCCTTAAATAAACGGGTAACATCTAAAGAGAATGTAAAGACGTTTCACTTGTTCGTACCTGCAAAATACGCAGGAGTCGACATCAATGAGACAGCGAAAAGAAAGACAATGTCACGTCCGGGCTTTATAGCCGCCTTTATTTTGAAAGGACTTCCTGTTAACGCCACATCATCAGCTGTTCCCTGTCTGTACCGGTCTTCATTACCCACACCTGCATCTCATCTGCTATTAGTCTGCTCCGTATTTAAGCTCCACCTCTCACACCTGTTACCCGCCAGATTGTTGCGTGTAATCACCACTTTCCAGCGTTCGTTAGCCTAGCCTTGTCGTGTATCGTGCATCCTGTTTTGACCTCTGCCTAGTCCCTGACCGAGCCTGCCTAGTCCCTGTCTGCCTTGTCTGCCTTGATTCTCTACTGCTGCCTGTTACCGACCTTGCCTGCCTGACCACGATCCGACGCCTGACGATTTGGTATTGTAAACCCATCTCTCGTGTACGACTTTGCCTGTCCCTGACGCCGTCTCTGCCTGACCTTGTTTAACCCCAAATACCTCCCGTGTATGACTCTGCCTGAATTGGATTCTGTATCTGGAATAAACTGTCCTCTTATCATCATCCAAGCTGTGTTGTGTTGTGCATGTGGGTCCGCCATCTACAACGCCCTGACAGACGAAAGTGATAAACACCAACAACAACAGGAGAAAGTGTTTGACAAAGTAACTGTGAGGCCGTTTTAATTCTGACAGTGAAGACGACGCTTTAGAAGGTAGCGGTATGTTGATTAATTATGTTTGTGCTACACTGCTGTACTTTTTATTTTTTTAGGCAGCCAGAAGAAATGAACTTACCTACATAAACACCTGTTTAATAAACCTAATTAATTTTACAGGTCTACATTAAAACATTCACATTCAGAAACATTCTCAGTTCCCAATCCTGACAACCAACGAAACCCTGTTGGTGTGAAATGGGATGAAGCAAGTACTCGCTTCGCTTCCTCATGCATCTCACCTGGACTTTGGTGGGAACCATCCAGTGCTGTAAGGAGTCGGCCGTAGTGATATTTGGCAGAACCACCGGATCACGCAAATCCATGTCCAGAGCCACGATGCATGTTGGGTAACAAAGAGCGCCTGCAGGAACAAGCATGTGGTTGTAAGGAGCGCTATAGTACGTACATCAAAAAACTTCCTCCTTCAATAAACATGTATGTGTATTTTCTTTTTTTTTTGTCCTGTCCAACAGTTTGACAGCAGCATGTAATGAAGGGGATATAATTATAAGGAATAATACTAAAATAAAACAGTTAAAATGATTGTCTATTTACCCCCGCTGATAGTTTGTCCCCCCAATAACTAGAAAATGTCAGCTGTCGGGCCTGAGGTTGGAATTTCGACCGTCATAGATTGTACTTTAGTAAAGAATGTCATGTTTTAAATCTATGCAAAATCCTCTGGTTAACAAAGTGGTTACGGTGCATTTGTCCCTAAACAATCACTGACAGCACGTACATTGCTACAGTAACTATTGTAGGGATAAATAATAATTTTGAAATCATTAGCAATGCCAAGAAATACCTACACGCCTCACGCATTTTTTCTACATAACGCTACTAATTTAAATCATTTATTAGTTGTTTAATGATGATTCCTGTAAGAAGGCAACGCCTACCAACATCCATCCCATGGTCACACGTATACTCCACAGAGTTGAGATCAGGAGGAAGAGGGCAGGATCCCTGGGACCTGGAGCACATGGTGAACTCTGCCGTCCACTCACCGTCTTTTGTGCAGCGAATGTCGCTCTAGAAATGACATGACAACAATCTTTACTGTGCCACTGTGTCTCACCAGACCCCTGTTAGCGGTTGATGACATCCTTCATATAGAAGCTTTTAGATATTTCCTCATAATTCACATTTGTTGTGACTACTCTACATGATCTAATATATTTTCATTCAAAACCAAGAGTAATTAGTTAGATGTAACTGAGCAAACAGCAGCTGTGCGTTCTTACATTTTCAGTTGTGTTGAGGCAGTGCAGGGTGCAGATGGTGTCATAGTACAGGGCATTGGTGCAGGTGTACATGCCCTGGAATACGTCGGGCAGAGCTGGACAGGAGATGGGCTCACAGCCCATTTCTTCCCACTGCCCGTCCTGCAGACACTCCAACTTGAAGTACTTCCTAGAGAAAACCTCTTTATGACCTTAACTCTAATCAAAACACATTCACAAAACACATCTGAACATGCTGCACTTGTGTGGTGGTTGAACCTGTCCTGTACGTTAACCTGGCCATTCTAGTGATGTAAGGTAAAAAAATGTGATTCATCAGATGAGGCCACGTTCTTTGCTTCATGGTCTAGTTCTAGGTGCTTGATATATGGACAGTATCTCACAGGTTTCACGACAAAGAAACAGGCTAAGATGCTCATAATACTATGCCCTATTGGAACTGAATATATTTTGTGTGTGTATTCACAGCTTGTAAAATATTTGATTTAATCCCTTTTCTGTCAGTGCTACACATGTATTATGCTATAGTACAAAACTGCCAGTAATGTAAAAGTGTGTAAAGACTACAGCAAACTATAAACTTATTCTACAGTCGTCGGTATCTCCTCATTAACAACACATGTTAACACATCCTTTCAGTAATGAGCAGCTACCCACAAAATTCACTAGGTAAGGTAATGATTAGGCCCAGTTACAGTAGAAGCAGTATATATTTTATTGGGTTGTAATGGGAACCAAAAATGAATATTCTTCTGCAGATGATGAATTAAAAATGCCTCTTTAAATACTTAAAACATCACCCCAGGGGCCGGCGTTGGTGATGTAAAGCATGTTCTGCTCATGTTTTGCTTGGAAATATTGGGAAAGAAGGAATTTCCTCCATCACACAGAGAGGCACACACATTTTATATGAATATATCTACACACATGTACTAGCACTAGTTATAAAGTAATATATACCCCCTCACACACACAGCCTGAAATATTTCATACCCCTGCCAGAATCTTGTTACTATGTTACATTTATTCAACCAGCTATTTTCATTTGATTGCTGTAATTGCCAACAAAGGGTTTTCTATTGATTACTGAGAAACACTGAATAATGTAGAAAATACCACTTCTTGTTAAAAAGTAAATAAAAAATGAGTAATAATTGTTTCCACAATGTCGTCGTCTTAATATCTTCTCGGAGGGGCCTGTGTTATTTCCGGTCAAAAGAAAACTTGCTGGTTGAGTGAAGGTAATATTAAGTTATAATTTGCCAGGGGTATGACTCATTTCAGGCTGCACTATATATGGGTGTATGTAGGTGCTATTGTCTGTGTACTGACATGACACCCACCCTGCACAACACTTACCTTGGAGTCTTCTTCTGGAGGCTTCCTTTTACATAGAAGCCTGGGTTACATTTGAAGCGGCAGACAGAGCCAACATCATGGCCTGAAGCCAGACAGTCTGCTGTTAGGAGCTTGGCATCAGGTATGTTTGGGACCTCTGCACACTCTATCTTACAGTAGGCTTCTGGGAAAGACCACAAACCGTCCTCTAAGCACACCAGCCTGTCACTGTCACCTAGAGAGGAGAGACGGTAGAGCAGGTCTGTAGCATAGGCATTATACAGGCAAGTAATAAAAAAAACTGTGTGTGTGTGTGTGTGCGTGTGTGTGTGCGTGCGTGTGTGTGCGCTCGTGTGTGTGTGTGCGTGCGTGCGTGCGTGCGTGCATGCGTGTGTGTGTGTGTGTGTGTGTGTGTGTGTGTGAGCGTGTGTGCATGCACGTTTGGTGTGTGTGTTTGTGTGTGTGCGTGTGTGTTTGCGTGTGTGTTTGCGTGTGTGTGTGTGTGTGTGTGTGTGAGCGTGTGTGCATGCACGTTTGGTGTGTGTGTTTGTGTGTGTGCGTGTGTGTTTGCGTGTGTGTTTGCGTGTGTGTGTGTGTGTGTGTGTGTGTGTGCATGTGTGTGTGTGTGTGTAGTTGCACAAGAAGATCTAAAGCAAACTCAGAAGGCAAGAAATGCCACAAATGAACTCCTCAACAAAACACACTGTGATTTAGAAAACATCTTAAGCCATGAGCTGTCAAAATAACTTATTGTGGGTTCTTCAAACAATCTAAAATGTGAAGCATATTGAGGCTTGTTCTTGTTTTTATTAAATATTTCTACACATGTTCCTTCATATGTCTGCAATATTATTGTGAAAAGGTGACAGATAAATAGATTAGGGGCAACATAACTCATAAAGAGAGTGAAAAACTAATCATTTAGAGATTTGTGCCTTATGTTTTGAAAAAAGCTTTTTGCAAGATGTGCCACCAATTTAAAGATTCATTCAAATTTTAAACTGAACAAAAAGAGACTGAAAAAGCCCCAGAAATCATTTATGTCCCACAAAATGTTCTGCTCTTGGTTTCATGAAGAAAGCGAGACCACGTTTCAGTGTTGCCCAAAGCTAATATTTTCTATGACTGTACGGCCGCACGTGAAGCGCTGAGTGACTGGCATGTGTGCAGAATCATAACAGTTTTTATTGGGTCTATAAAAATGCTATGAATCTTGAACATGGCATCTCATTTTAATAAGCTATTTAAACAATGTGTTGGTGTTTATCAAAATCTGGTACAGCTGGTGTGTTCTGGACACATTCTTGTGGATTACACAGTGTGATTTCACTGTTGAGTGATACATGATGGCCTTCATACATACTTCACTAAACCAAAACCCACAAATAGAATTATTTCTGCGCAATCTGTATTTAGATGATTATTCCATGGATCTGTACTGCTGACTCTACCACAATATTTGAACCTTCACTTTGGCTTTTTGACCACAAATACAAGTTCAGTAGAAATCACGCTTGTTCTACAGTATATAATCACTTCAAGAACAATCCACAACATTGTGTAACTGGCCATACAAAACTAGGGTAAAGCTTTAATGCTTGTGTGCTAGTGAAGTAGCACAATAAGTTGTGCGTGCATGACTGTGTGGTGGTGGTTTTATGTGGTTATAGAGCAAATGAAGTTTGATGGACATCCTGACAACAAACAGCCATTTATAGTCACTGTTGTGCTACACAGTGCAAACTGAAAATTGAGAACGCAAGGACCGAACTCCTCTCCATCCTAGACAACACCTCCACCCCCTACACAGTGTGTGGCTGGACAGAGGAGCACCTTCAGCCAGAGGCTGATCAGTATTAGGTGCTGCACAGAACGCCAGCGGAGAACCTTCCTACCGGTGCCATCAGCCTGTACAACTGCTCCTCTGTAAGGGTGGATCTGTATCTGTGTAATATAGTACATATAATTGTGTATATATGTCTATGGGAGATGTATGTGCATAATAAATAACTTGATTTAAAAGCGTATGTGTATGTGAGAGAGAGATATACGATAAAAAACCTTTACTAGTCCCACAGCAGCAAGTACAGGGCAGAGGATTACAGCGACATAATCAAAAACAGCTAAAAAGACACTTTGTGACACTTTGTGTTGACACAGTACAACGCAGCACAGTTCAGGTAGAGTGAGTAGAAGGTAACTGGAATTATTGCACAGTAATAGATATAAATCTTGTACCGGTTTGCACAAATGTTGTAGAGAAAATTGTGTAAATATAGAATAGATATATAATAATGGACACGGTTTTCACAAATATTGTACAGAGGAGAATAATGTAGGTATATGTGTATACATATGTATGTATATGTATGTTTTAATACATATATTACATGTCTGTCCTGATAATACTTTTCAGGTTTTTCAATCCTCCCTTCTACATGTGAAAGCAGTCATAAGTGTGCAAAGAAATCTCCCTCTGGGGTTAATAAGGTTTTTTGAATCTTGAATAGTCATGATGAGTAGGAGTGATTGAATCATTTCACAACATTAGGTTAAAACAGTGTTTGTGTGCCTGTAGAGGGATCACATGTACATTTGTAGAACTTTAACAGTGCCGCTGCTGACTGACTAGTTTAAAATATTGCACCGCGCGCCACATTCAGGTATCAAACGTATTCTATTATATGGTATTCTATGGTATCTGATGCACTGGACAACACACCTGGTGTAAAACATTCCTAATAGCATTGACAGTATTGCTACATTTATTGTTTCATATCTTACATAGTTTTCCTAATTTTCATTTTCTTTACAGAATCTTTCCTTTCTCCATGTGCATGCGTTGAAGAGGGTTTTCACATGGTGTAGCTCATGCTACAGTATGAGTGTGAAGCTTAAAGTCACATTGTGTGTGTTGGTGAAGAGGGTGATCGCCTGCAGTGCTACTGGCCAATAGACAGGATGGAGCTTAATAGCTATAGTTGTTTGCCATTCAAAAGCTTTTATCACAAGCTGTGATTCACAGGGTTATTTTGAAGACAAAATCAGAGGCTTGTATCACTCAGATGATCCAGTATATGGACATGATTTAGTAAAGAGCATTTCACTGTACATCTGATGCAACACCTTTTATTGTCCTAGCTGTCTGATAAATTTAAACTGACTTTTGACAGAACACACCCTGTAAAATCAGTTTCCCAATAACTGTCTGTGCTGTAACTGTTGTACACTAAGATTTTGATAGTAGTTGAGAGTAGCTTGTGGCCGTGCTGTATCTTCCTGTAATTTGTCTGATTTTGTTGTTTATTTCCTTTATCTGTCACCATCAGCAGTTTGTGTCATGACTCAAATATCAGACGTTTTGGCATAAATGATTGTTTCAAAGGGTATTTAAAAAATATTTAGCAAAATACATTTATTTGACACCAGTTAAGACTTACCTTGAAGTATGGCTGGGGATCGACAGGTGAAAGAGCACTGTTTGCCAAAGGCTGTTCCCCAGGGGCAGCTGAATATGGCATGGTAGACGTGGGACTGATGAGGAAGGCCACAGTCTACAGGCTGACAGCTAAGCACACGATCCCACGAGCCACCAAAACACGCCAGCTCCGCCTTCCTCTGTGAGGAAACCAAGATCCCTGGAATCACAATTCTGCATTTCTGTTACACAGGAAGCAAATAAGCTTGATACTCGTTCACTACTTTTCCATTTCCATGATCCGGCTTCCAGGTAAACTCACCTACATGACTAAGGTTCTTTCCAGATACTGTATGTGTCATATATCTGTTTTTATTTTCACTACCTTGTAACATTTTTCCTGCCTGCTAAAACCCTGGCTTCTTGGTGAAATCACAAGAATTTAGAAAAATGTTGGTACCAATTGTATTGATACAGTATGTTTTCATGGAGAGCACTTTAACATTCTAATGTCATTGCATAGCAACCAGGGAACCTGATGTGGTGGCATTCCTTTGCCACTGAGGACAGTGATGCTGTAACCACGGTGACAGGAAACAGAGCATGAAGATGCTTCTCCTTCTCCTTTACATCTGTAGAGCACAGGAGACAGTACATTTATACTTTAAATTACTCAGCTACTACTGTTTTCCATGAGGGAACCTACCTCACAGAGGCATGTTCTATCTTTAGAGGGCCACAGTTGTTCATCTGACACGGCAGCTGCAAACAGCTAGTAAAGAAACAGAGGAATGCAAAATAAGAGAGAAACGGATGGATGAGAGGCAGGCGAGACAAAACGCAGACAGCAGCCAGGTGGCCTGAACCTACAGAAACCTACAGGTATTTCTATCCATCCACTTCTGGAGTCTGAGTAATATATCTATACAGAGAAACCTTATTCATTATCAATTTGACCAGCATTTGTGTTGAGATGTATTGTTTTAATTATTGTTCATGCGTGCGTGTGTTTGTGTTTGTGTGTGTGTCTGTGTGTATTGTGTAGCGTGTGTATGTGTACTTGGTAGTGTGTGTGTGTGTACTGGGTAGTGTGTGTTTGTGTGTGTATTGGGTAGTGTGTGTGTATTGGGTAGTGTGTGTGTGTACTGGGTAGTGTGTGTGTGTGTGTGTGTGTGTGTGTACTGGGTAGTGTGTGTGTGTGTACTGAGTAGTGTGTGTTTGTGTGTGTATTGGGTAGTGTGTGTGTATTGGGTAGTGTGTGTGTGTAAAGGGTAGTGTGTGTGTGTGTGTGTGTGTGTGTGTGTGTGTGTGTGTGTGTGTGTGTGTGTGTGTGTGTGTGTGTGTATTGGGTTGTTAGTGTTTATTTGGTAGTGTGTGTGTGTGTGTATTGGGTAGTGTGTGTGTGTGTATTGGGTAGTGTGTGTGTGTATTGGGTAGTGCGTGTGTACTGGGTAGTGTGTGTGTGTGTGTGTGTATATTGGGTAGTGTGTGTGTGTGTGTATTGGGTAGTGTGTGTGTGTGTGTGTGTGTATTGGGTAGTGCGTGTGTACTGGGTAGTGTGTGTGTGTGTGTGTGTGTGTGTGTGTATTGGGTAGTGTGTGTGTGTGTATTGGGTAGTGTGTGTGTGTGTGTGTATTGGGTAGTGCGTGTGTACTGGGTAGTGTGTGTGTGTGTGTGTGTATTGGGTAGTGTGTGTGTGTGTATTGGGTAGTCTGTGTGTGTGTGTGTGTATGTATTGGGTAGTGCGTGTGTACTGGGTAGTGTGTGTATTGGGTAGAGTGTGTGTGTGTGTGTATTGGGCAGTGTGTGTGTGTGTGTGTATTGGGTAGTGTGTGTGTGTGTGTGTGTGTGTGTGTGTGTGTGTGTGTGTGTGTGTGTGTGTGTGTGTGTGTGTGTATTGGGGTAGTGCGTGTGTACTGGGTAGTGTGTGTATTGGGTAGAGTGTGTGTGTGTGTATTGGGTAGTGTGTGTGTGTGTGTGTGTGTGTGTATTGGGTAGTGCGTGTGTACTGGGTAGTGTGTGTATTGGGTAGAGTGTGTGTGTGTGTATTGGGCAGTGTGTGTGTGTGTGTGTGTGTGTGTATTGGGTAGTGCGTGTGTACTGGGTAGTGTGTGTATTGGGTAGAGTGTGTGTGTGTGTGTATTGGGTAGTGTGTGTGTGTGTGTGTGTGTGTGTATTGGGTAGTGCGTGTGTACTGGGTAGTGTGTGTGTGTGTGCTGGGTAGTGCTGGCTGTGGGGGAGCCCACCCTCGCATGCGCACCCGGTCAGGGCGAAGGTGCTGAAGTGGCACGAGGTCCTCAGAGCTACAGCCCCCACTGCCACCGAGGGGGAGGAGAAGAGCAGGACAACTGAGGCCGTTAGGAAGAACGGCTCGGAAAGTTCGTGGGTTATATTTACTACCAATGGGTTCCGATGGCACGAGAGGTCGTGTGTCCCTAGACAGAGAACAAGGTTTCCAGTTTAGCTTCTTGCTAACTAAGAAGAATAAGATACATTCAATAAAAAATTTACCGAGTGAGTGATTTTTGCCAGTAGTGTCAGATAAAAGGATAGTGACCGTTCTCCGACACTGCTCCCCAGACCACAACCCATCTGACGCCAGATACACTATTACAGAGGCTGCGACTCCTGGATGGGCAAATCCCACCTGAAAAGACATTTACAAATTGTTATAGGGAGAGAGACAGAAAAAGCACCTAAAAGTAGAAAGAGATGTTTTTTGGGAGAGATTAAAAATATTTTGTGAATTTTTTTTTTTTATGTGTGAGGAGGAAGCTTGTGACAGTAAAAGACCAACCAAACCAAAAGGATCACAACCAAAAAAAGTCAATGACGATATTAGTCAAATCAACACCAAGCTTATGCTTAGTCTGAACCTGCAGAGCTGACTGTGGGAACTGTCCTGTGGAAAGATTAAATAATACAAAACTACTAAATATGAGAAGCAGACATGGGTCTGGACTAGAAAGCCAGATCCAAATACACTGTACATAAAGCAGGACAACTAAAATATGTGAGTATACTGCAACTGCAAAGATAAACTGAGCAATTATGCTTGTGAATCATTTAACTGTCGTCAGTTTCAGTGCATGGTGCTGTATCTAAAATTATTTAGAATTATTTTTTAATAATAGGTGGTAATGTTTTCTGTTCTCAAACAAATTACAACAATAAATGGTGTATTAAATAGTACAGAATAAGAGGGCTTTTATCATTACTATAGCAGATGGGAGCATTTTATAAAGCTGGTAAATTAATTAGACAATGCTTGGTTTTCACTTTTAGTGAAATTCTAATGATCATAACTGATCCCCCACAGTCAAAAATAAAAATGTGAATGCAGTACAAGGCTAGTAATCATCTACAGATCATTACAACTCATAAATCACAGTTGATCTGCAAAAATGAGTAATTATAATAACCAACATTGCACGAATCATGCAAACTCTGTGTGGATGTTTGAGCAAACAAAGGTCTGTGCAAGAGGCCCTTTATCCCCATTTGAAAATAAGGACTGGAAAGTGCTGGGAGCTGGGGAAGACGAATGGCCACCCATCGTCATTCATTGAAGAAAGAAAAAACACACACCTTCAGCCAAAATGAATGTTCCAGATCATTACTTAAATCAGCCTGGGCCGTGCAAGGGAACCAGGCGTCGGTGGGCAGTTTCTCATTCACCTCCAAATGCTGGTACCTGCAGAGCTGCATGTAGAAAAACAATACTTAATGTTAATCATAGAGCAAAAATTCAACCAATCAGCATGGACATGTGCTGGTTCTATTCCTATCATCCCACCAAATCATTTGTTCTGAATTTCTTTTCCTGAATTGGATTGGATTGTTTTTTAGTTTTTTAGTAGTGAAGCGTGTGACAGGTAATGACACGTCATTCCTTTTGTTTATTGCACCTTTCCTCATACAGACAATGCAACAGGAGAGATTCTAGGAGGTTTGTCAGTTCTCAGATGCTGAAACCACCATGTCTGACACCAAAAAACTTGACTTAAACCATGTTATTGCCAGGCTAAGCAGACTTTGCTTGGTTTCACGCTTTATTTTTTGAACACTTACGAAACAAAGAAGCAAACTGTGACATACTTTCAAAGATCAGAAATCTGAACTTCATGTGATTGCAGACATTTTGTGGCACATCTGAGCTGTGACTAGTTTAAAGAAGAAGTAGTAGTCCATAAAGGGTCAAGCTAAGGCTTTGAGACATCCTGTATTTACAGTTGCTGTCTACAAAACATACAAAACCAAAGCCCTGAGAAGTGCCCAGCTGCTTTACCACTGTTATCCACTGTTATTCACTGTTATCAACTGTTATTCACTGTTATCAACTGTTATTCACTGTCATCCACTGTTATTCACTGTTACCCACGATTATCCACTGTTACCCACTGTTATTTACTGTTATCCACTGTTATCAACTGTTATTCACTGTAATCCACTGTTATCCACTGTTATTCACTGTCACCCACTGTTATTCACTGTTATCCACTGGTATTCACTGTGATCCACTGTTATTCACTGTTATCCACTGTTATTCACTGTTATCCACTGTTATCCACTGTTATTCACTGTCATCCACTGTTATCCACTGTTACCCACGATTATCCACTGTTACTCAATGTTATTTACTGTTATCCACTGTTATCCACTGTTATCCACTGTTATTCACTGTCATCCACTGTTAACCACTGTTATTCACTGTCATCCACTGTTATTCACTGTTATCCACTGTTATTCACTGTCATCCACTGTTATTCACTGTTATCAACTGTTATTCACTGTTATCAACTGTTATTCACTGTCATCCACAGTTATTCACTGTTACCCACGATTATCCACTGTCATCCACTGTTATTCACTGTCATCCACTGTTATCCACTGTTACCCACGATTATCCACTGTTACTCAATGTTATTTACTGTTATCCACTGTTATTCACTGTTATCAACTGTTATCCACTGTCATCCACTGTTATTCACTGTTATCCACTGTTATTCACTGTTATCTACTGTTATCCACTGTTATTCACTGTCATCCACTGTTATCCACTGTTAACCACGATTATCCACTGTTACCCACTGTTATTTACTGTTATCAACTGTTATTCACTGATATCCACTGTTATTTACTGTTATCCACTGTTATCAACTGTTATTCACTGATATCCACTGTTATCCACTGTTATTCACTGTCATCCACTGTTATTTACTGTTATTCACTGTTATCCACTGTTATTTACTGTTATTCACTGTCACCCACTGTTATTTACTGTTATTCACTGTTATTCACTGTTATTCACTGTTATCCACTGTTATTTACTGTTATTCACTGTTATCCACTGTTATTTACTGTTATTCACTGTTATCCACTGTTATTTACTGTTATTTACTGTTATTCACTGTCATCCACTGTTATTCTCTGTTATCCACTGTCATCCACTGTTATTCACTGTTATCGACTGTTATCCACTGTTATTCACTGTCATCCACTGTCATTCACTGTTACCCACTGGGTTCAAAATCCATCTTTCAAAACAGGCATGTGTTTATATTTATCAATAATGCATGAATGAATTTTAACCTCTATATTTAATATGAGCAAATATGTAAAAGAATGTGGCCCAGAGTTGAGGACTTCATGGGAAGTTTGTGGTTGGAATCTTTCCCATCCATTTGCCCTGTGGTTCCTATTTCATACCTTGCTAAGAGGTGGCTCTCTGGTGGCAGCGTGGGCAGGACAGCGTTTGGGGTCCTGGTGAGAAGCCGTGGCCGTGGATGCCCACTGGTCCATGTAGCCTAAAGGCGTGAAGTAGCCACAGTCTTGAACGCTGGAAACCCGCTCGAACTCCTCACAGATGCCGTCACCGTCGAAAACATAACACTGACTGGGTTCACCTTGGGAGATGGAAAAAAGAATGAGAGAGGAGGATTTATGAAAGAATATAAACCTGGTTTCTTAATCTGGCAGGGTATACACTCATCCCCCACTGTTACACTCCCATCCAAATCTATTTGTCAGTGAACCAAATCTGAGCAAATCTATTCTGTATTTTCATTGGCCACTTGTGATATTAGCCACGTCAGCTCAACCATATCTGACTCTCTGTGCTGTCAACAGACTGTAAATTAAGCAGTGAAATCTGACTCCACTTAATTATTGAAGATGAAAATAATTTTATATCATTAATAGGCAGAAGGAGAACCTACTGTAATATGTGACTTGGCCAGTTAGAATAATGGTAGTGGCATTTCAACTGGCCATTGGTCATCATGTAACAGCTGCAGCATTACTATATGTAGCAAAGAACTGTCAATAATTAAAACTCATCCCAAATCTGGGACAAAAACTATGACTTAGATACACTTTTGCTTTTTCTTTTACTTGCTAATAAATTTTGAATTTATTTTTTTATTAACTGGTCCTTTCATCACCTTAGTTACAAGTACAAACATCCAATAACATTAAGCAAGGGAAAATCAAACAAAGTAACTCAATATCTGTCAGCCATGACGAAAAGCAGGACCATAGTGAAAACAATCTAATGCAACCGCATATAGTTTTTGTTGACAGCTGATTCTAAGAAGCCAGAATTTCTAAGATAAACAGGCTCTGTCAGATAATTTTGCATGAAAAAGGATAGAGAGATACATGTATGATTCAATTACGTGGCATTTGAACTGAGTGGAAATAATGCACAGTACATGCAATTATTATAGAGTTGTCATTATCTGAGGTAAGACTTTTGGGACATACTGCAAGCTCTAGGACTTCCTCTAGTACTCGAGCTGTGAGTAATGCAGGCGTGCAGGAGTATCTTGAACGAAGCACATGCTGAACAACAGGGTGTAATGCAGCAGCTAATCATAAAAGAGCAGAAAGTACATCTGGACCACTGTGAAAGTTAGATGAAGCTGTGTCCAAAATTCACTGTTGCACGATTGGCTTTGACTAATCCTGGACTATTCATATTGACCTCCTGCAACACCCTCACCCTGCTTTGACGATACCTAACACCTGTGAAAGTCTGTTTATATTCAAGGTTCCTGACTGACTGACGGTCTTTGACTTGCCATCTGTTTCTCATTAAAGCCTTGCATGCTGCAAGTTAATCACGCAGTTAAAAATAAACAGAAAAATGTACAATCCATAAAAAAAACAACCTGAAAGCAGCCTTTATTAACAACCATATCAAATGCAGCTTGTCCATGGCTTGTGGATAATGGGATGACTATAAAAGTCACTGGTGTGGTAACTGCAAAACGATACATTGCATAAGCACAACAAAAGCGGAGCTGGACAATTGGACGTGGTGGGATCTAACTGGGTCACAACCAAATGTGGCTCACAAACCTAAACAAATATTCTGTCTATGACTAAGATGATCAACTAAATCGTTAATTTTAAGTGTTGCAATTTGCAACAACCTGTTTTTGCCAAATTGTTTTCCTTCCTAGTCATGATGTATTTAATTGTAAAACAACAGATGGAATAGATGCAGTCACGGCACAATAGTCTCTGCTTGTTTCCCTCCGACCATTAAATTGACTAGATGATGGAAAGTTTACTTTGTAACAAGGTCTTATAACACAACACCCGATGTGAATACTAACCATCGAGATGTTAGTACAGACAATACAAGACCTAAAAAGGAAGTATCCTTTTAAGTAAAATGTGAAATCTTCCTAATATATTGTATCTACACATCAAAAGATGAATGGTATTGACAAATATGCTCACATTGACTTCTTCTTCTACTCAGGAGTGTTTGGACAAACTGTTATGGACGATGGAGCACCACATACACAAGAGTACACCTGATTCCTAGACTCATCTTAACAAATGCTTGCAAAGCTCTGTAGGAGGAATTCTTTCCCAGTCGTGCTTGAGGCATGATGTCAACTGCCCAACAGGGGTCTGTATTGGTATTTTTGCACTTGATAGTGTTCCACACACTTTCAGCAGGATACCAGGATACAGGTCTTGAATGCAGACAGACAAGTCTGCAATATGTGCAAAATGTGGTTAATGTCAGTATTAAAGATGGCTCCACTGCTCACTTTTCTACTTCTGATGAGTGCATCTTAGATGAGCTTGAGCCTAAAAAAAACAGTGATTCTAGGTATTGTTGATGTTTGGCTTTAGCTTTGTATGCTCAAGCTCTTAACTTATGGCTTAACTTAACTTATAGATATTGTTGATGTGTTAACTGACTATGGTATTCCTGGTTTTCCTAAGCCCACATAGAAATATCATTGCAAAAATTAGCTTTTAATGCAGTGCTGCCTTAAGAATTGAATCATGAACGTCCTTTGGTATTTGACACTGCTACCTACTAAGATATGGTACCTAAATCATCATAGTGCTACAGATAGAAAACCACACACACACACACACACACACACACACACACACACACACACACACACACACACACACACACACACACACACACACACACACACACACACACACACACACACACAATCAAACACAGGACCTTCTGTGACAGTGCTAAGTAGTAGATTTCTTCTTTTTAATGTATGGATGGATGCATGGCATTCCCCACTTTTTTTGGGTGATGGTGCAGGCATTAAATTCAAAGTAATTAAATACATTAAATACTTTTGCAATTGACTGTTTTGTGTTTTTATTTACATTTTACACAACTGACAAGTTTCACTAGAAACAGACGACCCATGTATGTTGCTCAGCGATGCCTTTGGCGTTGTCTTTCAAGTAGTGTACCATCAACAAGATTTTTAATCTTTCATTTGAATATAAAAAGGTTACATCATGGTGTTTTACCATGAAGAAACCATAGTTGAGATGAGCTTAATTCAAAATTTCTTGTTCGGTACACACAAAAAATACACTGTCAAGAAAGGACGAAGAATATATAAACTCCATTTATTCGGGATGTGATTCTGGTGTCAGAACTACACGGTGGCCCCAAAGCATTTAAATATGGTGTCTCTGGATAACTATTGTCAGATGCAAAGCCTTTTACAGCTGTTTGTAATCTAAGCAGGGAGAGCTGGTTGCAGACCGTTGCAGATGTGATTTGATAATAAAAAAAACACATTACTGACTTTAGATAAGGAATATTTCATATAATTACTCAAGTGACAACAATCTTGAAAACTGCTATTATGAGCTCATTACTGTTTACAAAGTGTCCAATCTAAAGCTGCAACAAAAGATAAATCAATAAACTCTATTAAAATTCAGAGTGTACTGGTTGCTCATAAAAGCCAAAACCAATTTAATAAAAGAAACGGGTCATACAAGTCCTAACATGTGTTTTGAGACAGAACAGTGTACTTCACCGCTAACATTGTTTTTCTAGTGTTTCCTGCCAGCCTCATGTCAAAGTTTGTCAGATTTCTGAGCAGTAGTTGAGAAGAATGAGTTAGCAAACCAAAAGCTAGTTTAGCTCATCTGTTTTCCGTGTCGTTGTATTGTTACATTATTAGTTTGTGGAATCAATTCAAACCAGAAGCTTTTATGTCTTCTAAATTAAAGGAATACTTCACCAATTTTAAATGGAGGTTGACTAAAAACATGTCAAGTAGTATTTAAGAATGAAGGGACACATTCCTCTATAATTTCTATGCAGAGAAATTGTTACTTATTCCTCTGTATCAATCTGCCAGGGCAGCTAATGTTGATGTAAAACACATCATTCTTATCTGCCTTGGCAACTTTCCGTGGGCTCACAGACGACAACTAGTGCTTCTTGGTTTTCTTTGTACCTGCCCCAGCGACGGTCAGGCTCAAGGGGGCGGAGCCAGTCTGAGAGGGGGCGGAGCCAGTCTGCCAAAACCTGGCAGCCGACAGCCAAGAGCAGGCGTCCAGCATCTGAGAGCCAAAAGCCGGCAGCTGAGAGTCAAGCCAGCAGCCAAGGGGAGCTGCATCGTGTCTCTGTAGCCTGAATACCCCTGTGCTAAATTTTACCGCTGCCAGTTTCTCTTGGATGAAGTTGCCGATTCTACTGCTACAGAGAATATATGTGTGTTTCGCATCAGTGTTGGGCTACATGTGGACAAAAAGCACTCGAAAACTAGCTTCAGAATGCCAAGAAGAAACTGGAAAAAACAAATAGAATTAGCGCTATGTGCTATGAAGTTTGCTTTAAGTTACAAGCTGATGCCTGTGTTTTGTGTTGGAGTGTAGACGTGTGCTCACAGAATTAGCACTTTGAGTGGATGGCAGCAACTCTAATACTAATAAAATAATTAATTTCATCCTTATAACATCAGCCGGCCGCGTATCGTCACAGAGACTCATCTTTCCAGCCACTAACAGCAGATGAAGTAAAGAAGGGGGTTTTGTCTAAATGAAGAATCTGTGGCTTTCTATCAACTGTCTGCTTTAATTCAAAATAAAAGGCTGCTAAATAACACACTGTTAAAATATAACCTCTTGTTAAAGATGTAAAGTAATGTCTGAACATTTGTCTGTAAACCGGAGGAGTAACGCTGTGTAAACACAACACGGCCCACAGTCTTTTAATCAGTCCAATAGGAAATAAGTAATCACTGCAGCTCGAGAGCGCAATGCATTCTGGGTGTTGTAGGATTTGATCACATTTTTCTGGACATAGACCATCAATAGTGAACATATTTGCACATTTTAGCTAATAACAAATAATACAATAATAATCTTTAATATTTTTCCCTTAACATGGCTGCATGTGCAATGAATGCCATGTCTGGCTATTTTTGTGCCTGCTCCTTCACACTGAAGGTTTATTATGTGAAAAATGAAGTGTGTTGGTGGGTTTGATGTGCGACAATAACATCTATACATAGAAGGTAAATAGGAGTCACTCACCGTTACAGTTGAAGCCCATTTCCTTATGACACTTTTTAGAGCAGCCATCCCCATCCAATAAATTACTGTCATCACACTCCTCTGTCCTATAAATCAAAGAGAGGAGCACTAGATTGGCTGAAGTCACTTCATCAGTAATTTAATGTACGGTGAAGTGCACAGACCCCTGTATGAGGCCGTCCCCACAGTAGAACTGTCCATGGGTGTAGAGCAGACGTGGGGAGGGTTCACTGACGAGTCCGTTTGCCTCCACCTGAATTGTGTACTGGTACTTGACTCCTTGACTTAAAGATCTGGAGAGAAGAGGACAGATTGTATTTACTGTGCAGTGCACCCAGGTCAGCATCTGCATTGATCCTAATTAGGTTTGCAAACTGTGGCTCTTGGGATCAAAGCATGAGTGGAGCTTTTACTCAACAAGGCTTCTCTCTATTACCTTGTATCCAGTGACCCTGGGTTTTTGGCAGTGTGTATGTACATTGGCTCCAGGGTTGAGGCTATTGATCTTTTTAGTGAGCTGTGACTATAAAAAGGGCCCCCTCTTTGTTTTCTCAGCACAGGTTAACAGGGAAAGACACAAATCACTGATTATCCATCTCCTATTTTTTACCCTATAAACATGAACTTTAATTATTATGGCCTAGAGGAAGGGAAAAAACACCCCCGACCCATTTCTTTCTTTTGTGGAAATATTAAACTATATTCTCCAGTCTTCAAGCATTTTGAAATAACATGCTTTTGACTATATTAAATACATTTACAGTACATTTATCTACACTGTTCCTTTGATTCCACTGAAAAAGGTAAAATATTGCACTTTTACTATTTAAGGACACTTATTGTTACTTATAACAGTACTACAATTGCTGGAAAAAATTCAGTCCACTATACTTAAACCACCGCTGCAGATTTTGTCCAGCACCAAAATGAAGGCAACCTTTAACTGGCAATTGTCATTGGCATAATTTTCACCTTCAAATGAAACTTGTGTCTGACCCAGTATGCTAATATGCTAATTTATTTTATCCAAACTAAACAGCATGGATTTACCATAAATTTCATGGAGTTTCTGAGCTTTTGTTCTGAAAGTAAATTGTTGTCATGCATAAAGTTGTGCCAACAATCAAGACTGTAAAACAACATTTGTTTCTGAATATCTGTAGTTTTAAGCCTCGCATCATGTGGAATTTTGATTAATTGAGCAGTCCTACGTATCCTCAGCACTGTGTTGACCATGGTGCAGTTTCAGCAGGAGGAAATGGCTGCGGACCTGATCCAAGCAGTGTTTATGGCCTCTGCTGCTCACATTTGGATAAAAAAATCTACCTCTGCTCTGCTTAACCTTAGCTCTGCTGGCGTCTGCTTCTGCCCCTCTTTTTATCTCACCCCTCATTTTGACTCGCCTCACCTACATTATCCTTCACCTTTTACTTTTGACTTCAAACATCCATCTTCTCACATTTACTTGGTCTGTTTCTACCTCTTTGCTTATCTATATTTCATCCAATTCCCCTTGATTCTCTTCGTTTTCATCATCTTTTCTCTCCCTCTGTTGCTCTCTTTCCCTTCTTTCCTAAACTCATTGCTCTCAAACACTCCTCTCTTCACATCAACCTCTTTCTGCCCTCTTCAGTCACACATAACTCAATTCCCATCGGTTCTTACATCTTTTTGCACTTAGCCACAGCTTGTGTAACATAGGAGATGTGTTCCTTGAAAAACTGCTCTTGAAGCTGTGTCCACCTAACATCCGCCCAACTTTGTAAAACAGCCAAAGCCTCTCAGAAATTCACAATGATACAACATTTGTAAAGATTCCCTAATCAAAAGCAATCATGCGATGTACTGTACCCACCATATCCTGGTAGAGTTTGTGCAAAAGGCTGAAAGTGGGCAGCTTTTGGGTAGTTTTTAGGGAAGTCTGTTATTTGGCAAGTTTGAAAAAAAACTGGCTTTTGGTTTTACATTTGGATTCCAGTAATCATTTGGACACCTCACAATATGAGACAAAACACAAACTGATTGAACTGATCCCAAAACTTCAGCATGCTTTTGATTGAATATATGCTTGTTGAAACAGATTTGGATCAGTAGTCGCAGCTCAGCTTCCTCCACATTGGACGACTTTGCATTGTGAGTTTTTCAAACAAAACCAAATCCTTTTAAACACTTTTAAGAGACAGATGTCTGAGGATTAGCAGATCTTTGCACACTCACACAGAGAGAAGTAAAGCAAGTGTAGGATTAATTAATAATTGCTTGCAAGGATACTGTAGTACACTTTTATACAGATAGTTACACATTTGGGTCATTTGATGTTAAGTCAAAAGAAAACAGCTAATTTTAGACTGAAAAACTAATTAAACAGACGAAAACTAAAGCGTACTTCCTCTGTTGTAAGAAATGTTATATTCAAAAAGGTGTGTTATCAATAGCATCACCTCCTGGACCAGTCTCACAAATATAATTATGACTGAATTGGAACAAACTACAGACACTAAAAAGACAAAAGGATCTATTTTATTCCACACCCATTTTGGTTGACTCACATCCTGGACAGTTCACTTCCTATTCATTTTTGTGTTGTCTAAACATTTTGCGCCCAAATTCACTCTTTAAGCTAATTCTATATTCAAGACATTTTCATTTGCATTGGGATTCTACTAAAGACATGTGATACAGAACAATGTTACAGAATTATTAACCTCATAAGGGTCTTCTTAGACACAATCAATGCCCTGACATCAATCAAAGGAGTTTTTCCTGTCGCCCAGTGCTGGTTCTATGAATATTGTTGGCTTTTTCTTTATACTGTGTATGTGAAATCCCTACAGATGAGTCCGTTGTGGTTTGTTGTTATGGTCAACATAACATAACATGGTTTAACATTATATAAATCCATCCATCCATCCATCCATCCATCCATCCATCCATCCATCCATCCATCCATCCATCCATCCATCCATTTTCTAAGCCGCTTATTCCCTAATGCGGGGTCATGGGGTGCTGGAGCCTATCCCAGCTGGCTATGGGCGAGAGGCAGGGTACACCCTGGACCGGTCGCCAGTCCATCACAGGGCAACACAGAGACAGACAACCATTCACACCCACACTCACACCTACGGGCAATGGAGAGAGGCCAATCAACCTAATGCACGTCTTTGGACTGTGGGAGGAAGCCGGAGAACCCGGAGAGAACCCACGCAAGCACGGGGAGAATGTGCAAACTCCACACAGAAAGGCACCAGGGCCGCCTCCGGGAATCTTGCTGTGAGGCGACGATGCTACCCATCACACCACCGTGCCGCCCACTATATAAATACAGCATATCTTATTTTAAAAACTAAATGAAATAACTGTGATCACGTCGTGGATCGTTGCTTTACTCTGTCATCATCTGAGCTGTTGCCTTAATGGTGTGAGGGTTCTTTGTTTGTGTTTGAAGTGGTACTGCCTCTGTGATATGAATATTCATTTACACCTGAGAGAAAGGTGAACTTTTGAACTGAAAATGTAGCTCTTAATGTGTTTGGGTGATCTGGCAGTTCCCATCATGGGTTGCATGTTTTTTAAATTGTCCCACTCGCATCCCTAAGTGTTCCTAACAAAAATTAAGTGAAGCGAGCGTCAGTGAGTTACTGCGTCCGGTCACAGCAGTTCATTGTTACCTGTCGGTGTATGTCTGCTGGGTCTGTGGCAGTGGGGGCGGCTCGGTAAAGGGCGGCTGCCGCTGAATCCGGTAGAGCACAGGTTGGCAGGCTGAACACACAGCATTGCTAGGGCCCGAAGACAACATTGCTGCATCAATCTCCATTTTCTCATCAAAGGTGCAGAGCTTTATTGCAGCGACGGCAGTGTCGAGGGTGTCCAGGCGTAAAGTCAGAGGCACATCGCAGAAAACATGCTGCGGCCCCAGGTTAATGTTTTTCCCCGAATGAGTTATAAGCTCTATGTTGGCTATGGCAGGATTGGCTAGAAAAGGAAAGCAGAGACAGATAGGACCATTAGATGTGTCATAGATGAAACAATGCTGAATCAACTAAATCATTATATGATTTAGTTAGTTTTAGTTTAAGTAATCATTATATGATTTAGTTATATGGCAGCAGACGCCTATAACAACCATTAAATCATCTCCGTAGTGATTAAGCCTGAAAATGACAACCAACACCACTTACGTGATGATATGTAGGTCACCCAGAGGGTGAGTGCATGTGGAACAATGGGGTGCAGGAATTTCAGTGTGAGGGTGCAGCCCTCTGTTTCAGGACATGGGGTCGTGACATTAGTGTCGTACAGGCTAAGCTCAGGACTCCACGCCTGGAGACTGGGATCACAGGGCTGCTCCACATCAGGTGGGCCTAGGGTTTGGGACAATCAGAGAAACACAATTGCATTAATGACACCAATTACTTTTACTGTGCATGTTTGTGTCAGTCGTCCTAGCGCATGTGAACATAAGGGCTTAATCATTTAGTTGTGATGCTTGAGGTTAGCGTGTAAGCGTAGGGAATCCATGTTGTATGTGTATGTGTTCACATCCATAGAACACACATCTTAGACCATTTACTAAACTTCATTCATTAAGATATTACTAGAACAAACTTCCTAACCAGCCGTGGCCTTGACTTCCAAAATAACTGAAAAACAAGCTTTAAGATCCAGTGTAAAGCTTTTAATGCCTAATTGCTCCAGTGGAGATGCTACTTTCCC
Organism: Betta splendens; assembly: GCF_900634795.4. Lineage (NCBI taxonomy): Eukaryota > Metazoa > Chordata > Actinopteri > Anabantiformes > Osphronemidae > Betta > Betta splendens. The sequence goes on from NC_040897.2 coordinate 1,487,814, forward strand.
AGTGGTAAACTGCTGCCATTAGACTGCAGGCTTCGTTGCTATTTAAATGCATTGTTTGGGAAAATGTATAAAATGCTACTTCATAAATGTAAGGGCGTATTACAGATAGGGGAGGAGAGTTCACAGCTAATTATTACACAGTTGCTAGTAGTTTTTCAGTTTCAGTTGTTCTTTTTTTCATTGTATTACTTTACTGCTATTTGTTTAACTTTTGTGTTTGTTAGTGCAATATTTTATACATTTTGTCTTTCAGCACAAGTCTAGTTGTTTTAAATATATACATCATCTAGACTACAGTTTAAAACTATGGGTTCTCCTGTTGGAAAATCGAAGGCGCAGAAGGTACGCGTGGATGAAGAGGCTGTGGTTTTGTTTTCTGCAGTGTTTTTTGATGAATGTGTATTATTCCATTTGGAAGATGTCGCTGGGGTCCAGAGTATAATCCGGGTTGCAGCCAATTTGTCTGAAGATAAAGTAGAGTACATAATAAATACACGTACTATTGGACAGTACTGAAAAACACCCATTTTTTATGGACCTGTTGTTGTGATTGGATATAAAACACACTGTCCTTTATTAAAAACACATGCATTGTGAATTCCATATTAAGACAATGAATTAAGACTATATATGACCCATTGTACATAAAATATTAGTTTGTAGTTCCAAATGCACTACTGTCTGCTCTCAAGCAAGTATAGACTGCTACCGAAGTATCACTTTTAACAACTATTAGCAAACTCATTCTTCAAGAGCAGACTTTTACAGTTGGGAAAAATTAGTCCATTCCACCCGGTAGCAACACCATAACACCAGCAAAATGACTTGTTAATTGTTACAGTGTTAGTGATTAGCACAATGGAATTGCATTACGTTGGTGCTATTATCAGCTTTGTCCCAACAAAAAAATCGCATTAAATCAGCATGGTAATAAGGTGTTACACATGTAATGCCCAGTCTGATTAGCCATGCATGAAACATCACCACAAGCACCTCATGGGACAGATGGTGAGATGGGATTTAGCACCAAATTACCCCAAACTGTAAAAGAGATCTGCTAATTCATATTTGGAAATGTGAAGAGATTAATTCATAACCCTCCAAAACATTATTCCCCATCCCTGCAGCACCAATACACAGAGAGACATGCACACATACGCACACGTACTGCCTTACGCCTTTTTCCCAGGTAAAAACACAGGATCAATAGGACAATGAAGTCAATTTGCGTTCATATTTGTTTGCTATGCTTTATTCATTTGGTCATGGTTTTGATTGATTAATGAGAGACATTTACTCATCCCGACTTGTAGGGATACTACTTTCTACACTCTGCAAACTAAAGTACAATGAACAACACATTGAACCTTTAAAAGCCTGCTTTAAATGCAGCACATAAACCAACGTAATCCCTCTCAACAGGAGCACAGGTTCATGAAACAGTTACTGTAGGTGTTTTCCCTCAGCCTATAAACTGACTCATAACAGTCTGTGCTGGCATAGACCCGTGTTTTGCCCAAAGGGTCTTGCCATTAAACCTATGTTTTGTGTTGCTATGATTTCCTCTCTTCCGTTCCCCGCTGAAGACAATATTGCCCATCTCCGTTGTCTGACAAAGTGACCTGGTGCCTGACAGCAGTGAAAAGCGGAGCCAGCAGACTGGCTGTCTCCTCAGCTATGTGCATACCACTGTTTGGAGTAAGACTGTAATTGACTCTTTATCATCATTATGACCCCGCAGTGAAAGAGAGGGAGACGTAATCCCCCCATTCCTCTCCACTGCTTGTTTTCAAAGCATAAATTCCAGTAGAGGATTTCCACGCATTTGGGTCGAGTTTCCTCAAAAAAAGGTCTGTTCTCATGTTGGTATGTTCACTTTTTTCCTTCTTTGTGTATTTAGGTTTCTCTCTCGTCTATCTCCTTGCTTTTATGTTTGCTTCCTTGTGTTCCTTATTCCCTTTCTGTTCCCTCACCCTACACATCATGTCAAAGGAAACCAGGCTTTTCCTGAAATTATGCATGGAATAACAAGGACCATGTGCTTACATAAAGAATGTACAGTACTTCAGGATACTATTTTCTTTTTTAAATCTGTGTCTTGTTTATGACGAAGGATTAATGTTGGAACAGCACTCAAAACTTTAACCAGAGTGGACCCTTTGACTTATTCTTGCCTTGCTTTAAACAAGACAGAGACAGAAAGACGTCTGTAGATCGAAGCAATTATCATTTAATCATTTTCTATTTTGTCTTTGTCCAGGAGCCATTAGCTTCGCACGCACCTGAAATTAACAGACGTGTGTGTGTGTGTGTGTGTGTGTGTGTGTGTGTGTGTGTGTGTGTGTGTGTGTGTGTGTGTGTGTGTGTGTGCGTGCGTGCGTGTGTGCATGCATGCGCGCGTGTGTGAGAAGTTGAAGGACACAGACTTAAACGTGAGTCATTTGTCTTTGTCAGTAATCACTGGCAGAGAACAGTTTGCATCTCTAATGGTTTATAACCTAATTAAAGGAAAACTTCACTGATTTTATATGGAGGTTGACCCAAACGATGGTGGGTAGTATTTAGGAATGAAGGGACACTGATGATTCCTCCATATTTTCTATGCAGAGACATGATCATTTATTCCTCTGCAAAGGCCCCTGAGACATTTAAGGGGATTGATTGTCGTGGGCTCACAGACTACAACTAGTGCTTCCTGTTTTTTTCTGTACCTGCCCCAGCAACAGTCAGACTGAGAGGGGGCGGAGCTAAACGACAGCTAGGTCCAATCACTGCAGCTCAGTTGATCCATCAGTTGTAGGATACGACCATTTTCAGCCACATCACATATTAGTTCCACATTTTTGCTGATAAAATGTAGAATATTAATAACACGACTTGCTTTTCAGCAATGAAGTAAGAACCTAATCTAACTTGCTGTAAATACTCTCTAATAGTGACAGAATGCAATAAATTCTATTGTTTCAACAAGCAAAAGGTTACAATAAATATTAAGCCTTCTGTTAGATACACATGCATTAGTACACACACGTACGCAGCTGCTTTTTTGCTCACCAACTGCCTCCTCAGGTGTCCAATAGCCTGAAGTGTCACAGATGCGAGGTGAGGTAGCTGCATATGCATACTGATGGAAAACACCGTCTTTCTCACAGTTACCACAGTCAATACCAGATAGGTGCAATGAAGAACTATTACAAAAAGAAAAAGACAAACATGAAAATAATAAGAACTGGTGAACATATTACGTATTGCTTTTTTGCCGATAATTAGGGTCAAGGTTATGAATTACCTTCAAAATGAGGAGACTTGGCAGCAATAATAATAACAATCCATGCAAGCATACCTTTGATAAAGAGGTCCCGTCATAGGTGGCAGCCAAAAGATGGAAACAGAATCTTGGCTCTGGTCCACTACGATGGGGGCCAGAGGCATGGGGACAGGTTGGCGGCTTATCTGCCAATTCTGGTAGACCAAGTCAACATAACAGTGCATTCGAGCCACTTGGTTGGGAGTAAAATGGTTGGTGCAGTTGTCATCTGATGCCATGTAATGAATGGAAATTATCCAATTATTCATCAAGGATCAGGCAAAGCTGGGCTTTATCTGATTTCAGTGCTAGCTCAGGACCAAACAGAGCCTTTTTCACTACGGGTTTAAAAATTTGTTTTGATTCAAAAACACCCTACTATTGTACTACAGATCTACTGTACCTGTGTAACTCATGTAATTGCAGTAAGGTGTGTCCTGGTACTTAGTGACTCCACAGACATCGTTAACGTCTCCTGGATCATGACAGGCCTTAGATTTGGGTGTTGGGGCAGTGTCGGCACACAGATCTCCTGTCTCCATGGACGGCACAGTCTCCTGATACATTCCACACACACACTCGTACAGTACACAGTTGTTTGACAAACCAAATTTTCTATCTACAGTATGTTGAATGTTTTAGATGTTATATAAAACAGAGTCAACTTTATGCAATTTATATAAGAAAATTATCTTAGTAAAATAAAAACAACTTTACCTGACATGGATCATCGCAGGAGTCTCGCTCGCTTACTCCTTTGAAGACATGGTACAATCCAAAGATGTGTCCTATCTCATGGATCATGGTGTTTTGGTGTCCAAATGTACCAAAGTAAGAGGGGTTTAACACCATTCCACCTAATGACACAAGGTAACATTCATAACCACGGTTGTATCATTGATCTAATTAAAGATCTTTGTTTGTTTCAGTAAACTCACTCAGTGGGGTATTTACGAATAGCTAGTGGCTAAGTTATGAGATCATACGCTAAGTTCTTACTGTAAGCAATTATGTGTCTATTAAACCCAAGTTTTATTATCCAAAGTTAAATGTAAAACAGCTGAAATTTTCAAAGTACAGTATAAATTATATGAACGAATGACATTCACCTCCAAATCATATTTAAATAGACTAGGTTACACTAGAGTGGTTAGAGTGGGATAAAAGCAATTTGTTTCTACTTGAAACAAATAAAATACTTGAAATCTATTTGAACGCTCTGCAGGAAGTGCAGTATTGTGCCACCAACATTTTCCACATATACAAAAACTCTGCAATTGACCACAGTACGCTCCTTTCCCAGGAAAGGTATATAATGCAGAATGACATTAAACTAAACAAAATACCATACAATTTATTGCACTATAAAAAGCCAATATTAACTAATTTAAGTATTTCAATGCAGATTTAGACAAAATTTAGAGTCTAAGATAGCACTTTTAAAGTCATTTGTGGCCTAGAATCTGAATACTTACATAAGGTTTTAAAGCCATGATGCAGATTTTCTGCAGCATGCCAATAATTGCAGAATTGAAAACAGACATGAAAAATATTGGTTTCTAATCCAAAACAGTATGTTCAGTGGTGAAGCGCTGAACAATGAAGACATTAAGTAGATAGTAAACAACCAGGCCCCGGAGATGACTTGTCATCTACTAACGTTTAAAACAGGGACAGATGCTAAGCAACTGAAACAAATGTCATGTGGTAGACGTTCGGTACAAATGTCTGTATTCAACATTTTAATTGGAAAATGTCTGCTTTGACAATATAAATGGTAGCATCAAAGGTTCTTTCCATTAGCTAAATAACTTAAAGAACCAATCTACAGAGCAAAACCATATTTGCACATAATATACAAAATGTAAAATTTCCAAAAAACAACATCATATTAGCATCCCAAAATGCAAATAAAGCTTTGAAGAAAACTCAGCTATAGGCTTTGAAACTATAGGTGCTTAAATTCTAACAAATCTGTCAAAGAAATTACTTTTTCATTCACTAAATCTAATACTAGCATGGCGCGGCAGCTTTGTTTTGTTCAGTTTGGGTTTTTTTTCTGTGTGATGTCTTGTAATTCCAGCTTCCTCTCACAGTCCAAGTACTCCAAATCCAAGTCCAAGACTCTAAATTGCCCGTAGCTGTGAGTATACATTGCTGTTTGTCTTTTTGTGTGGCCCCCTGAGGGACTGGCAACATTTCCACAGTGCTTCTGCCCAATGACAACTGGGATGGGTCCAGCACGCCGGTGGCCATGAGAGGTGGAGCCGTAAATGAAAAGGATAGGATGTTTAACTACCATCAAGAGTGCAATACAAGAGATAAGATATATACTTTATCGATCCCCTTGAGCAAACTGTGTCCTCTGCATTTGACCCCTGCTCCCATGGGGAAGCAGCTGGAGAGCTAGTGTGAAGTGTCTTGCTCAAGGACAGACCTGGTGCCAGAGGAGGGGATCAAACTGGGGACATTGTGCTTGCTAGTTCTACCTACTACCAGGCCAATATACGCACAAATTAAAAATAGCTATCACTGAATTGTTATTATTCACGCTTGACGGCGTTTTCACTATACTGTATTGTGTGTCTACTGTTGGGAAATGAACCAATTATTTCATTCAAAGCTTCAACATAAATCCACTCTGACTTACTCTTGTTTTCTACTAGTAGATACAGTAAAACATCTGAATTGTACTAAGAATATTTTAATTTTATTGTCTTATGTGCCACTAATTGAATTAACTTAAAAGAGATCTCCAACTCAAACAACCTGACTTTTTAAGGTAAGGACTTTGCAGGGATGAATGGGGCTATAAAATGTGATGCATTTCAATCAAGACACTGCTCCTCATTAATTTGACTTTGCATCATAAAAAAGCACTATGAAGTCAGGCAGGACAAATTTTCACCCCTTTCCTAGAGACATTAGGCACAAATGCCTATCAACACATCACTTATATACAACAATTATTACGGTAACATTGTTGTTACCTTTTTTACAAGCTTTCAATTACAGTAGAAAAACCTAAGTAAAACTATAAGTAAAGGACATTTTGTGACATTGGTACATTTTCCATAGGCAAAAAAGGAAAGCACACCGAAATGGCATCCATGTTGACATATATAATTTAGACTGATGCAACTCTATGTACCTTGATGGGTAACAGCTTCCTTTGCCCACGGCCAGGTTGCAGCTCCCGCCAGCTCTTCATGTGCTGAGTTGCTGGCGAAGAAAACGTTAAGTGTGTCAGTGCCACTCAGCTGTAACTCATCCTTTAACTCTTTCACACTCATGTAGGCCCTAGAGAGAAGGAAAAAAGACAAGCAATCAAACGCTTGTTTTCAAATGTTTACCTTAACCTAAGAACACAGATTTTGTGGAATAAAATGTGTCCTATACACATTCAAAAGAGGAAAAACTCCCTTTAATGAGAAAAAGCTGTAGCATAAGGAGAGAAAGACAACACTGTACCACACAATAACGTGCAGTACACGGGTGGAATGTAATTTGATAAAAAGGTACAAAGGTGAGCAAAGTATTCGAGCTCAGTGCATCTATGAAGTCCCCCAGCAAACCTGTGGGGGCTCGTTGCAAAAGGTCAAGTACAGTTATATCATCATGGACAGGAAAACAACCTTTCACACAGATTTACAGCACTAATTAAGTGATGTGAATTTCTCTGCTCTCAAGTGCATATGCATGATTTTATTTATGTCTAAAATGTATTATTTATAAACCCACAATTTACAAATTCCACTGAACATAAATACAGAATGAATTGCAAATGTTTTGTGTGTTTTACATTGCATAAACCACAAAGACAAGATATTTAAGGGTAAAATGTTGTTGTATGGCTTTTGCTTGTTGGGGTTTAGTTGTGTTAGGTCTTAAACCTAACACTGTAACGTGCCTTGAGATAATTTTTAATGTGAAATGGTGCTATATAAATAAAACCTAACTGAGTCATTTTGCATGGTAGCAAGGTGGCTGCATGGTTTGCAAGCTGTTCCTGAGCCCATGTGCTAATATAGCGTTTCTGTCTGCTGTCGGTTTTAAATCCAGTGCTGGCCAGTGGGGTCAAAGGTCACAGACATGAAGTGTTGCTTTTTGACTTTGCCGCTCACTTGCAAAAATAAAATTAGGAAAATTCAGATAAATGGGGTAACTAAATTCCTTGCAACTGTTGATTAAGAAACGTTCCTAAACTGTTCTACTACTTGCTCATGCAGTTGATTACAACCACATCCCATTCTTGCTTGACCGAGCCTTTTGGGGATACTCAGTTAGTTTCTAATGAAGTTGTTATTGGCCCTGGCCCAGGTCTTTTGAAACGTGTTGCAGGAATCAAATCAAAGTAAGATCTTACAAGACACGGTAATTTATCCCAACTTTGATTTGATATTTTTATTAATAAACAAAAAAAAAAACATTCCAGCACTAGCTAGTTGTATACTACACTAGGTGTGAATGACACGCCACCTAGTGTACGGGAGTGTTTAGCAACATGTTATAAATACTATTATATGTACTTCTGGGTTGTTGTTGTTCTATCACAAATTATGACAATCATAACAAAAGTTATGGAGGCCTATAGCATAAAAATATACTAATTTATGGTTTGATCACAACCCATAAATTGTTGGTTTCAGTGTTTTTGTAGAGTTTGTTGATAGCAATGAAACACAGAGGCACAGCTGTTTCCTAAAAAAATGGTCTCTCAGGGCGTGTGAACACAACATGTTTGTTTTCAATGTTGATTTGGAGATTTGTACATCATGGCATTTTTTCAGTGGACTGCAGTTTTTTGTAACTTAAAATCATGATGACAAAGTACTTAGAGTACTTGAGGCCATTGCATGTAGCTCACCCCCTCTGCGCCTCTTTCTTCCTCCGCCAGTGATAAATTACCGTGCACGCACTTTGCATGTGTCAAGCTGATTTTGTTTTCCTCAGCTGTGGTAATGTCAAGGCGCCTTTCACAAGTTGGCGCCATTGCATCTGAGAGCCACGCAACTGGTGCTCACCAAACCTCCTGCCAGTCACTTATTAAATGGGTCTCACGTTTGCACATGTGGGTAAATGTGAGAATGATTCATGGTTCTGTTGGAGTCAAATCTTCCTTCAATTCGTCTGGCGTGGATTTGTTTTTCAGTGCTTTTGAATAATTAACCTTTGATGTATCTCTAACAGAGAGTTAAGGTTTTATGGCACTGATCAACTTCAGCGGTGAAGCTAACTGTTAAAACTGCTCAGCCACATTTTCTTCCTTTACCTCAGTAACTTCCAGTGTGGACATTTAAGGTTTGTTTCTCCAGAAAATAGATCACATTTATGCATTTGATCAAGCTCAGCTGTGCAGCTAAAGGTAAATGTTATTTGCACAATTGCTCGTTAAAAAATTGGCCTTTTTAGTTGACGACCTGCTCCACACATTGTTCCAACCCGCCGAAGGACAGACAGGTGAGCTTATGAGGGTAAGTGCTGGGCTTTCAGCTGGGAAACAGCTAATCCCCATTCTCCAACGCACAGCGGCGTAACATGACGTGAGGCGCTGCTCCGCAGCCTTGGATGTGTCCAACCATTGCACTGTAAATAAGGATGTATTTTCTGAGGCACTCAGCCTGAATAAATAAGGATTAAGGTTTAAGCCTCTGCAGGGTAACACTTCTCTCACTCTCACTGCATCACCAACGCAGAGTTCAGCCAGAACGGTGTAGTTTCTATTACTGAGATGTACAATTACAATCGTCAGAAAGTTGACTAAACACTAAAGACTTGAGTCTTCAACTTCTGAGACGCCTGAATGGTCTAAAGGCCGAAGGAAACCTGACAAAAACACTAAAGGCTCTACGTTACGTTGTTCAACTAAAGCCATGGTTATGTTGCAAAGTGAACAAGTAAAACTGTGTAAATCAACAACAGCACAATCACAGCAACACAGGAAAAAATAAATAAATATCTATCAATATTGCAATCAATACTGGTGTATTGGTTCTTCAACCGCGTAGGCGTCTTTCTGTGTGGCACTTTCCCTACGAACCCTGGGTGGAGTTTGGTCCGAGCACGTTGCTCAGATGTTTTGAGTTTGTGTTGTTAGTTGCTGTGCTTGGTTAAGTGTCATTACTCGTTAATTTGTAACTCGTTAACTCTCGTTAACTCGTTAATGGCCTTTCACTTCCTTCCCCTGACCTCTAGCTTTTGTTTGTTCTCAGCCTGTTTTATCAGTTACATTTGCTTTTCATAGTGTTTTTTAGTGTCCCGCCATGAGCAGTGCCGTATATTCTAGTTTAAGCCAAATTGCTAATTATTTTTTCTCCTGCTCGCAGTGTTTTTTTGTTCCTAGTCAGTGAGGTAATTTTGGCCTCAGAGTTATGTTTTAGTTTCCTGTGCTTCACAGTGATATTTGTGTGTGTTCCTGAATGGCTGTGCATTTAGTTGAATTAGGAGTTTTTGTTTAATAAATATTCTATCTTAAGGCTGCATTCGTGCCCAGCCTGGCGCTGGTTAGTAGCAGGTAGGAGATATTTCAAAATTAAAAGCAGGCAGACTTAGTCATTTATTTTACACTACTTCTTCTCTAATGAGGCCATAACTCAGAAAGCTAATATTTCTACAATCTAGGTGTAAGTGATAATTGCCATGGCAACTATGGTGAGTTTAGCCAGCTTCATGTAGACATGCTCTACCTGATGTAGAAAACATAAGTCAGTTATGAGATGGGTGATTTTAATGGTTGACTTGTGTAGAGGGAAAGAATTAACAATCTCATTCTGGTGTCGGGCTTCTTCCTTCTGGGAAACATTGCTGCAAAGGTTTTATTACAGAATAAAACTTACCCACAATAAAACTTGACCAAAATAAACCTTGCTATAAAATAGCAGCATGAGTGAGAATAACATACACGTGAAGCACCAAAAAGGTTAAAGTGGTATTATTCTTTCAGGTGAGTTGCCTTGAGCTCCTTCGACAGATATGCAAAAAGCAAGAAAAATGCTGTTCCCAAAACCCTGAACATGTGCCTCAGCATTAATGGACGTGACATCGCATCACCCAATCACTCCCATTTCACCCGTACTTCTCTCCGTCTCTGTCTCTTCTCTTTCCTCTCCCCTGCCTTTATTGTCCTGCCAGAATGTTTGGTGTAGCTGGCCATTACTCTGGTGCTGGTTCGTAGCAACAAATTTGTGTCATGACAGCAGCTGGCGTCCAAAAAACCCCTGGCCTTGTCCTGGCAGGCAGCAGCTGCAGAAGGGCCCAGATTTAAAATACCTGGCCAGACCGTGTGTGTGTGTGTGTGTGTGTGTGTGTGTGTGTGTGTGTGTGTGTGTGTGTGTGTGTGTGTGGCTTGTATGAACAGCAAATTAGGACTTGTTTCTTGTTTCTTGCACCCTTCAAATGAGTTCCCAATCCTTTTGTTTCCCAAATAGATGTATTCAGTGTCTGAACATAAAACTGGTTTGTCTCTAATGAAATGACATTAAAATGGCATCTTCACAGTCGTTTTCCCTCTGCCTGCAAAACTAACAAGTTGGGACACATGTGCGCTGCTAAAGGCTCCCACACAAGTGTTTTCAACAGGCTGGGGTCAGGACCTTTCCAGAAGACCTACACTACTGTCAGTTCGCTGGGTCCGGCTTTTACGGCTCTCTGGTCTCCGGTGTATTGGCTGTTGATGTTGTTTTTCGTGGTCGGTCGGGGGCTCATAGACAGGAACTCTGGCAAGATTCACTGTAGGAGTTACATCACGCTTTAAAAGCGCACTCGCACGCACACAAGCTCTGCAGCTTCAAAAACTTAAATACAAAATCATTTGAACTTTGAAACAGGAATGTACTCAAAATTGAAAACTTTAAGTTAATGCTAGTTATTGACAATGTTCAAATGCTTCCTGCTCAATCTACTTTGTAGTGTGTTTCTATAGTTTTTTCTGCTATATTTGCGATTATTGGATTGTGTATATGTACGATTTCATTATATAGGCCACCTTATTTTCTATCTGTTTCCATAATTGATACGTTGATCACGCTGACACTTGTTTAGGCCTCAAGCAAAAGGTCAACGAACATGGTCATCTTTCAAATCAGGTCAAAAGAAATAACATAAAATTTCACTGTCCAATGATGCAGGTTTTCATACCAGTATGTTGAGTAGTGTCATAGCCCACGGTTCAGTAGATGATATCATGTGAAGTCTACACGCATCAAGTCAACTCAAGGCCATTAGAGCCCATACATCTGACCTGTACTATGCACACAGAAGTATTCAAAACTATTAACTGGCCTGACAGGTGGATACAGTCCGCTAGCGTTGTATCAGGACCACCTCTGATTGATCCAATTAATTATCAATATGCTTTTCTTAGTTCCCTTTGTCTTACAGTTTGGTGTTTGGAGTATGTGAAGTATCAAGACTCAGTATTTTTTAAGACTCTGACCACAAGTTTCCCCAACGTTGTGTTCGTGTGTGGTCAATTTGTGAATATAAATGGGAAACAAATCCACTGCTGTTTCAAAACACACGAATTTGTCCTTGTGCTGCGCTGTCACAGGCTGTCAACTCTAGCCGTCAAGCGCTAAATCTATCGTTCACGAGAAGAAAGATCTACAGCCCCCGTGTTTTTTTTCCCAGCAGCCGAGCGTAAAGCGCTGTGGTTGCGATTTGGACTGAAGATCAGGTCTTTAAGAAGCTGGGCCGACGACCTCGTGGCGAGGCTTCGTGCAGGCTGTTTTGATCTCTGCGTGAGCCTGTCTGTCAGTCTAAATGGAAGGCAGTGGGCTGCCGCTCCAGTTGTTTGGTAAAAATAAGTGTGTACTTTGGCCCTTTAACCCTCATCCCCACTTCACAGAGCGCCTTCCTGAAACCACCGAGGGAAATGGGAGCATACGATGTGTACTTGTTGAGCCTCATACTGTGCAGCACATTCCCCACATGGGGAGAAATATTCTTATTAGTGGCCATTTATGCCCAAAGTCCTCCTGCTTGTGGAAAAACCTGTTGTCATTATTGGCTTATGCTCCTACATGAGCCTGCGCGTCCACGTCTTATATAAAGACGAGCATTCTTTCATTGTGGAACTTGGGCCACGCTGCTTTCACATGAGAAGACAAAGCTTCTAATGAGCCAACTCATCCCCGGTGAAGGTTTATTATCACCAGAAGCAAGGTGTGTGTCAACTAGAGGTGTGTAAACGAAAGGCCTCTCTCACTCGCACTGAGACGCATGTGCGATGTTCATTGAATAATCGGTGGCAAGGTTCAAAACCTGCATTTCTATGATGAGTATCATCGTTGTAGTCATATGGACCTGATGCTGCCTCTCAGCCATGACGTTTGAGTAATGCAAGCTAATTTCAAGGTATTTATTTGTGGTTTGAAGTGCAACACAATGTTGATCAGGTGACAAGACGTCAAGACGTGACATGTTTCCATCAATGACATGTGACCCTAGTTCTGTAGAAATAGTGTGGAAGCCAAGCAACATCCCTGAGCAGAAGCTGATCTCTGTGGGGTCGGACTGAAACGCTCCAAGCTGACGTGTTTGATATTTAACAGTGAGAGTCATGTGACTTTTTTACATCACCTGTCGGGCGACTCGGGGTCGAAGCAGGTCTTGAGGACGTCGGTGACCTCCGGGTCACAGCAGTCTCCATCATCGTAGTCGTAGTGTATGCTGTTGCACTCCGTGTTACACACCCCGTCCTGCCTCTTCCAGTTGTAGCAGGGCCCCATTCGGAGGCAGTCGCCTCCGTCGTGGCCTGTTCGCGGATGGTCACACTCCGGGTCGCACTGCCGGTTCCCGATCTTCCCGATGCGGCAGTTGCTCAGGATGAACCTTTGTCGGAGGCTGGAGTTCCTGACGGCGTGCACGCTTAGGTCCAGGCTGATGTTGTAGGGCCGGAGGGCCTCGCTGAGCGCCTGGTGCTGCAGCTGGATCTGGGCCTGCGACACGGTGGGGTTTGCGCCGTCGTCGTCGGACAGGTTGACGATGCGGTAGCGCACTCGCTTGGGGCCGCGAAGCTGCCAGTTGTCGTTGTACCCGAGGATGATGTCGGCGTTATCGCACGGCGTCACACCGCACGGCGGCGCCAGGAACGGGGAGACCAGTTCTGTCTCCGGGACCGGCATGGTGACGACGGCTGGATGGAGGCCTTCTTTATGTGGAGTCCACAGCTGTTCCATCTAGAAGGTAAATAACAAGAGCAGGTTAAATTTTTAGCGCATTTCTGTTTTAACAAAAAGATACAGGAACAACAACAAATGCATTACATTAGTGAAGTCAGCCCACATCAGCAGAACCGGGCCGCTCCTGTCAGCTTGGAGCGGGCGCCTCAGCAGGTCCCCCTGAGGACGGCTGTGGCCCCACAAGGCCACGCCCCCCATGTGACCCCTGAAGCTGGGGTCATACTGGTTGCTGCCGAGGAACAGGCTCCTGCAGGTCCTCATGAAGGGGCTGTTCAGATCGCCGGACTGGAGGTTGCTCTCTCCCACCTGAGAGGTGAAGCGGAGGGGAAACAGACATGAAGCAGGGCGAGAGAAACCGAAGGACGCTGCGAATTAAGACAGGTGCAGTTCAAACACAGGCCACCGGCAACAACTGCTAGTGAAAACTCCGGTGGTTCCTTGAATTCTTGACTGGAATCTATAGGTGCATGCTCCTGTTACATACGTAGACGCTTCGGTGTGATCTCATCCACTGATGCACATCCACAGAAGAAGCAGGTGCATTTAAAGACACCTACACGGTTTTGTGGCAGCAGAACTGAAACTTAAACTTAAATAAGGCTTTTTTTTAAATTCATCATTCTTATGATACTTTGTGATAATGAGAGTAATTTTACATTGTTCCCATGATGAGAACTAATTAGTTATAAAATCTAAGGTTTATCTGGATGAAGCAAACACTTGTGGAGCCCAGATCATGATCCAGAGCAGCCAGCGTAACGCATGCCCACGCTTGCGCTGACACACACCTTAGCTCCGTCCACGTACAGGGTCATCCTGCGGCCGTCGTAGGTGGCCATCACGTGGGTCCAGGCGTTGGGGTGGTATCGCTGGTGGCTGTAGACGGTGGTCGGTTTGACGGCTCGGTCCGTGCGCAGTGTGAAGTAGAACCTCGCATCTTTGGTGCCGGCCGGTTCCACGGTCCGGATGCCCACAGACCAGCCCTTCTCACTGCGTGAATGGAAGCAGTTGTCAAATACACCTGCGGCAGAAGTAGGGAATGGATTAATGAAGGCTTTATTATTGAGTCACTGCGTTGAAAAGAATGACTTTATAGACACACGAGCATGCAGTCGTTTCAGTGGACGGGAGTCTGCAGTGGACAGCAGGCGGAGAGGCTCCCAAACAGACAGAGGGAAGACAGAGGCAGAGGGAACACAGCGGGAGAGAGCAGCGAGGGGAGGAGGACAGAGGTATTTCACTCAGCCAAGGCAAGGCCCGAAGTTTCCATCTGCTGTTGCAACAGACACACGCATCCACATCTGCTGCACAGATGTTGAACGCTGGGACAGCAAGAGGTCAGGGAACCCCCTCACCCTCCTCAACTCTGCATATGTGCAGGCCAATGTGTGTAGAGTAGGTAGGGGAGCAGCCAGGATGGGAGCCAGTGTCAGGATTTAGCATTTAACTCAGTTAAAGCTACAGCTTCTCCAAAGGAGTTAAATGTTTCCTCCTCTACAGCTTATTTAAACCCATTCACTCAGTATGAATGCAGAGAAAGACAAAAAGCACGTAGCACAGCTCCAGCTATCGCTGGATTGCTAATATGAATGCAAACTTGCAGAGAGGACGTCCAGTCATCGTGGCAAATGCAGACTGAATTCAAACAAATGCAGATGTTTTGTTAGACAACATTTTTGCTCATTTCAGCTCCGTTCTGGACGGGTTTCACAGGAAAATGTCTTGAACTCCTCTTTCCCCAGAACCAAATCAAGGATCCTTTCCTCATGGGGAAGTGCGATCAAAAGGTCCAAAGCCCTGGAAGCTTTAAGCAAATTAGCCTGCTGAATTATGAAAAAGCAGGATGTTCCTTTGTTTTATGTATGCAGCTGTTAGGTGATAAGATACTGCACCATTCGTTTCCGGACTTTCAGAAGGTTGAACAACAGCCCAGAAACTGCATTTAGAGCTATTTATCGCTTGTAAGTCAAATTGATCAAAACCATATCATGAACGTTGACCTTACTTTATCTTTATCACACTTACTATAAGATTCTAGGTATTCATTTCTTAGTTTATCTTCTTATAGTCGACAATCTTAGTCATTATTAGGACAGGTAAGTATCATATTGTCATAAATCTTAACTATATTGGCAAATACAATGAATAATAATATATATTATTATTATATATTATTATTATATATTATAATAATATATATAATTTAATATACATAAATATATATATATAATTTAATACACACACACACTACATTACAATTATACATTATAATGTATAATTGTGCAGCCCAGAAACCGTGGCAGCATTTCATAAGGTGAACTTTGTTATTACACATAAGATGATCAAACATACTGTAAGCTCATCACTGGCGATTAGTATAACAGCAGTAATAATTTGTCAGATTCCTGCAGGACACTACAAAGCAGAAAGATCATGCCACAAAATGCTGCCCTCACATAAGGAAGCAATGAGGGCAGAAGAAAAAAAGCTGAATAATAGAGTCTGATCTTTGATCAGAGTAAATGTGAGCGGACGTAACAGTTTGTGGTCTCGCTCACTATCTGGACAGCTGCGCTGCTGCACCGTCGCGCTTTTATCCTCTTCAATTTGTTTGATGCATGTGTTGCTCTGTCAAACGTGCAGGTTTTTTACGGCCGTCTTGATTTGGGCTCATTGGGAGAACGTTGGGTTTGCGTTCGTGTCAAGACAAACAAACGTTTGATCAGATCAGTGTCTGCAGACGGCGCTTCCAATCAATGACGGAGCCTCAATGAAACACACACTAGGATCTGTCACGGTTGTGTAACACACAATTTACACCGAGTCTGCGTCTACAATGAGGAAAACAGATCCTACGGTTCCTGTCACCAGGAAGCTCATTATAGTTATTAGCTACATTTGAGACTGTCCACTGCATTTAGCTCTGGTTTAAAGAGCCTTCAAGAAAGCATTGGTACCAATAATAATGATAATAATATAGTCACTAAAAGGATTTCACATTTGACCAAATGCAAAGAGATGTTTGAATAATAAAGTCACCCTCATAATAACCATATATCTAATAAAACCAGCTTTGTCAGCAAGATCCTTAATTATGAAACATAGAGGCAAAGAGAGGCAGTACCTACAATAAGCTAATATCAGGACACAGAAAAGAAGTAGCTGGCCGTCATTTGTTGGGAAAAACATCACCAAACTGAAATTACTCCAGTTAATTCAATGATACAGCATCAGCAGTGAATCAGCGTGTGTTTATGTTCACTCTAATATCTAACACCCTTTACAGCGTGAGCACAGACTGGGCTTAATGTTGACCCTGTCTGACCTTTGTCTGGAAACCGACCTTCTGACATCAGGACCATTAAGCAAAATAATCTCAGTATGTACTAAACCCCAGCGTAGTAGTGCAGTAGTACAGTAGTGCAGTAGTACAGTAGCACTGTGTGCAGTAGTGCAGTAGTACTGTAGTGCAGTAGTACAGTAGTGCAGTAGTACTGTGTGCAGTAGTACAGTAGTGCAGTAGTACTATAGTGCAGTAGTACAGTAGTGCAGTAGTACTGTAGTACAGTAGTGCAGTAGTGCAGTAGTACAGTAGTGCAGTAGTACAGTAGTACAGTAGTGCAGTAGTACTATAGTGCAGTAGTACAGTAGTGCAGTAGTACTGTAGTACAGTAGTGAAGTACTGCAGTAGTACAGTAGTGCAGTAGTACAGTAGTGCATTGGTACTGTAGTACACTAGTACTGTAGTGCAGTAGTACTGTAGTGCAGTAGTACAGTAGTGCAGTAGTACAGTAGTGCAGTAGTACTATAGTGCAGTAGTACTGTAGTGCAGTAGTGCAGTAGTACTGTAGTACACTAGTACTGTAGTGCAGTAGTACAGTAGCACTGTAGTGCAGTAGTACAGTAGTGCAGTAGTACAGTAGTGCAGTAGTACTATAGTGCAGTAGTACTGTAGTGCAGTAGTGCAGTAGTACTGTAGTACACTAGTACTGTAGTGCAGTAGTACAGTAGCACTGTAGTGCAGTAGTACAGTAGTGCAGTAGGTACAGTAGTACAGTAGTGCATTAGTACTGTAGTACACTAGTACTGTAGTGCAGTAGTACACTAGTACTGTAGTGCAGTAGTACAGTAGTAAACAGTAGTAACACGTGCACGCCTTGTGTATCAGGAGGTAGAATAGCACCTGCAGGACAGGATGGAGGAAGTAGGTGAAGCTAAATAGGATCATAGTTAGATGCGTCACGTGGATGTGAATGCATGAAATGAGCTGAACTTGCTGTCATTTCTGTGCCTCTAGGTGCCTGATGCCGACACGACGAACGAACGCACACCCACCTGCTACCACCGCGGGGTTGCTCTGCCCTCCTTCTGGCTTCACCCACAGCTCCAGACTGAACGCGGCCCTCGGCAGCTCCACCCCCGCCGTGGGCTTCAGCCTCAGCTGCTCCCGGCGCCCGTGGAAGTAAAGGGCGCTCATCCAGGAAGGAGGCGCGCGGGGCACCGGGCCCCACGCGAAGGCGCCGCCGGCGGGCGGGACCCCCTGCCGCGGCTGCGCCTCCTCCACCTCTCCGGAGAAGTCCTCGGCGCCGTCCGCCGCGGTCCCCGTGGACGAGTGCGGGTCTCCATCGTCCTGCTGCAGCACGTAGAGAACCCGGAGTCCCGTGGAATCCGTGGAGGTGTCGTAGAAGAGTTTCTCCGAGCTGGAGTTCTCCTCCTTCTCGTACGGGAACGCGGCGTCGGGGCTCCGCGCGGACCTCGCCTCGGCGTGAGCCGGACCGGAGACGCTCTGCCCGGCGTCTCTGCGCGCACGCGCGCCCGGCAGTTGCGTGTCGCCTTCGCCGTCATGCCGTGGCTCGTGGGTGGAGCGTTTCCTGTACAACCATTGCGGCAGATTCACGTGCGTGTCCTTCTCTCCCAGTCCCGCATCGTCGCTGCGTGGCCGCGGCCCCCGCTCCCGCGCCGCGGTGTCAAGCCCGCATCCTCGTGCGCAAACCGCAGGAGCGCCCCTGACGCCGCGCGCGTCCGTGCGGCTCGCGTGCGTCCCCGGGCGGGCCGCTGGGGGGCGGTGTTGGGCCGCTGACGCGGAGCGGGGCTGCCGGCGGGAGCTCCAGGCGCGGGACGCGGCGCAGGGTTCACCTGCCGGGCTGGACGACAGCCTGTCCGCCCGCTGCGCCAGCGCGCGCTTGTGCCGCCTCAGCGCGTCGGAGCGACGCGGGCTGAGCGCAGAGTTTGTGGCGAGGACGAGGAGCACGGGCAGCAGCCTGAGCAGCAGCATGTCCGCGCGCGGGCTCGGAGTTTGGTTCGGTCGACGACGAGTCACAGCGGGTCGCGCTGGGTGATTACGAACATTTAACCGCTACAATCTGCTCCGATCGCCCGTTTTCATCCAATATGAGTTTTAACCTGGCGGTGTTTTAGGAGGATTCAATTAAGGGCGACGCCGCATCTTTCTGACGGGAAAGTTTGCCTCTGAGAGTTTTCTTATATTTGATGTTTGAATATAGTTCAATGCGCCTCGACGGTCACAGACTCTGGGTTTGGACTGAATGCAGTGAAATGGCTCCTTGGCGCAGCTGCAGTGGTTCTGCGCTCTCCCGCACTTTGCGCGGACCTTCAGTGGCGAAGCTTCTCCTTTTCATTCATGTTTACTGCGTGAAGCGTCTGCGTGTTGCTTATGTTGTCAATAAAAAAGTCCTCCAGCTTCCCTTTTTCTGCCTTGCAGTGAGTCCATCCGGTGAAAACACCTCCCGAGGATACGTTAGACTTCCCAAAAGCTGAATTAGTTTGAGGAAATGCGCCTTTTGTGATGGAAATCACAGACTTTATTTGCGTGCGTTCATAGTATTTCATATAGTAACTTTGCGCTAGCGTCTAATTTATTTTACCTGACTACTGCGAACTGCTCCGAAAGAAATCTGCAAGGTGAGTTAGAATAATAACAAATGTAGAAAAAACTGCGCCGCAGAGACAAACTGAAGCCTGCCCTAAAATAAGCGGCCTACTTGTGGAGCAGGACCTTTTCTTTAGGTTTCAAAGGTTAAAAATGTACACGTTAATCCGTTACACCGTGATTCGGCGTCTGCGCGGCGGCTCCTCCCGGCTTCGCTGTGCGAATGCGTGCGCCTCAGTGTGACTTGCTACTCCTCTGCACCGGTGCATGCAGTAGTAGTAGTAATATCCCCTTTCATTTACTTCTCAATCTCTCTCTCCCCCCCTTCTCTCTCTCCCTCCCTCCCTCTCTCATCCTCCTGAGTCCTAAGGTTTTTATCAGGGAGCCGCTGCCCGCCCTGACATCACCGGGAGGAAGTGTGTGTGTGTGTGTGTGTGGGGGGGGGGGGGGGTCGTCCTGACCTCGCCTCACGCTTTACAGGGGAAATCCTTTTCCTTTTCAGCCCTGAGCTGTGCGCTCCTCTGATGCTGTGGGAAGACACAGGGATGGCTGTAAAGTTCTCCACAGGTTGTAAAAGTGTTCTTTACAGTCTCATCAATTAAACGGCCCCTCCCCTGGAGCAAGTAAGCAGTGACAGTGGACGGACAAATCAGTTGGACGTTACCCTTTGGCCTCAGTGAGTTTACGGTGAAAATACTAATTAACTGGTGGGCAAATCACTTAAACAAGAGGCTCTGACACATAATAACTAACTAAATAATTAAATGAATAATAAATAACTAAATAAAAAGACGCATTTATTCAGAAAAAGTTTGGAATAATCATTTTAACCATTGTTTATTAATGTGATTGATTGATTGATTGATTGATTGATTGATTGATTGATTGATTGATTGATTGATTGATTGATTGATTGATTGATTGATTGATTGATCACAACTCTTGCACATCTACTTAAGTAAACTTGAGGCTATTAACAAAGTACTAATTGAGATGTACTAAAAATAATAAAGATTATTATTAAGATAAGAATGTTTGCTGGAGTTTTAGTGCTGTGCATTGCCTCATATGTTGACTTTGATCATCATGTTTAAAATAAACAAGGAGACAAAAAACATTACAACTGTCGCAAAATTTAATACCATGAATAAAGTGAGTAAAGAATGAGTAAAAAGGCATCAAACATAAAAGTGCTTGTTACAGTTTGTAAAAAAACAGCCCAGTTTATTGTAACTGGTTTAACATAAGACACAAATACTAAGGCTGCACACAAACTGGACTCAATCGTTGTTCTCTGTGCTGTGAAGCCTGGCGAGGGTTGAATGGTGCCGGCGGTGGAGCTAGAGGAACGCATGTGTTTGATCTATCACTTCCTCCCTCTCACACACGCGTTTCAAGGAGGAGGAGGTGAGGTTTGAGCACCTCCTTTGTCATTCTCTCCCTCCACCTCCTCTTCATCCGTCCATCTCACTCGCTCCACTCTGGCTCTTTTCAGCCATGCAGCACGGAGCTGCTCAACATATGTCTCACACATGAAAAGCCTCTGCATCATGCAAACACTGTGCTGTACCTGCGTTAGCTCCCAAACCCTGCACTGGTGAAGGTCCGAGCAGGAAACGGCGTCAGACAGTGAACAGCACCAACTAATGAGGGCGGGTGTATATAAAGTAACCATGAGGCCATGTTCTGTGGGACAGAGCCCTCCTGTTCCACAGCATCACCAACCACTAACAGCCACTATCAGAGGCTGATAGCTCTTATTATGAGGTAAAACACACATTTTACACATTTTGTAGTATCCTCATCATTTGTCTCTTTATTCTAATCTAGGTTTGAATAAAGCTTATAATGTACATATAAACATTTTCACTCATGAAAAGCAATTGAAAGAGAATAGCTTCTGGCATCCGTTGCGGTCCCTTAACTGGAAACACAGGTGTACTTCCTGGGATGCTTCCAGACACTGTGAACTCTCCTGATCTATAAAAACCAACAATATACTACGGCTACAATATACTGGCAGCTGTTTATTTCACCACTGTGCACGCTGCAGTGTTGATGTTTGTGACATGTGGACAAATTTACTCATGTATATAATTATGATTTATTATCACGCGCACTGCACCACCACCAAATGCAATGAAAAAAATAATGAGTAGCAGCTCTTGCGGACCAGTGCTTTCTTCAAAATGCCACCCCACAGTTTTTTTGTCAGGCTCAATTTGCAAACAGGGCCCCGGCTTGAGGCTGGAGATGGAGCTGGAGGAGGCCACTGATAGCTGTGCAGGGGCCCCTCAGGGGCAAAAAGGGTTCCTAAAGAGTGGGACTGGAATTCCACAATCTCAGCTTGTCTGCCTGGGATCTGCCTGCTAAACATTCAGGGTTCTCTGCTGAAGAAGTTTCCTTTGAAATCCAGCTGCAACTGTGAAAGAAGAGCAGAAGTGGAGAAAAAAAGAGAAACAGGAGAAAAAGGAGGTTTCAGAGAAAGTGACAAAAAGGTGAGGGAGAGGAGGGTGAAGAAGAAGAGATAGAAGAGTAGAAGAGGGAGCGAGGTGTGTGTGTGTGTGTGTGTGTGTGTGTGTGTGTGTGTGTGTGTGTGTGTGTGTGTGTGTGTGTGTGTGTGTGTGTGTGTGTGTGTGTGTGTGCGTCTGTGTGTGCGTATGTCGTGTGCTCGTGTGTTGCGTCTGTGTGTGTGTGCGTCTGTGTGTGCGTCTGTATGTGCGTCTGTGTGTGCGTCTGTGTGTGTGTGCGTCTGTGTGTGTGTGCGTCTGTGTGTGCGTCTGTATGTGCGTCTGTGTGTGCGTCTGTGTGTGTGTGTGCTCCACCCGGGCCTCAACCCCCACTGTAAGGGACCTCCACAGATTATCCTTCATCTGAGCTTGTCGGTCTTGACCCCACTGAACCTGAGGCCCGCTCTGTCTCTACCTCTCTTTTGGTCTCTCTCTCTCCCTCTCTCCGACACACACACTTCCCTCGCTCGTTTGTTTCTCCACACCCTCATTATTTTCTCTGTCACTCACTCTTCCTCTTTTACCTTCCTGCCGCTCACTAACCACCTCCAATGCAAAAACAAAACAAAACTGCTGAGGCTCCATCTCCACCCTGCCAACACTAATGCCACACACATTCCCCAAGTGCGCACACACACAACCTGCTTCCCCATGCAACCGAGCGGGACCCAATAGGAGAAAATTCAGACTGATGTGCAGGACAAATGAGGAGGGGAGAAAAGGGGGGAAAGAAAGGACGCAAGCTTTTCACCACCACTGCTAGAAAATGGAAGGGGAGAGGGACTGAGTGGGACGAATACAACACGGCACGGTGTATATACACACAGGTACATTGTTCAGGGATCGTATGCACAGTCGCTCGGGGCCTTTAAATCACTTTAAAGTTAAATCATTGCAACAAACAATAATTTCGATTACTTTGTGTTATATATTAAACTGAACCCAGCACCACTAATCTACAGTATGCAGTTCTGAGAAGGACGTTTCATGAGGTGGTCCTCTTCAGGGAAATTAATAATCCACTTCTAATGCATCCAGTATTTTTCCTCTGGCTGAAAAACCTTATTTCATGTCCTAACGCCCCTCCAGAATGATACGTATAAAAACTTCTTCCGCAAACAAAAACATGGGAAAATTCATGTTGCCCGCGTGGAAGTAAAACTGGAAAAGCAAGAAGGAGAGGTGGGGATGGAGTGTGAGTGTGAATAAGTTGCTGCTCCTTAAGTTTTATTTGCAGAGCTGCAGGTGAATGCTTGACTGACGTGACGCTGTTGTTTTTGGCGCAGCAGCTGGCTGCCCGTTCCAGATGTGACCTACCTGCTTGTTTTTGATGTAAAGGCAATATCGGCAAGAAAAAAAGCATGAGGAAAGACTCTTTGTACAGTACAGCAACTATATGGCATTTACAGATTGATTCAAGATTTTAATTGACTTTTTTTCTTTAAAATTAAAGAATTTAATGGAGGATATTAAGGCTTTAAAGGAAACCCTAAATTTGTGATATCAGGTTTATATAAAAACGGCTTTAATAATTTAACAATTGTTGTATGTGTGCTTGTTATTGGATAAATTCTGGACATATCCTTCATCTTTATTATGTTAATGTTAAATTAGCAAACGGAATGACAGTAACACAGTTACATTTATACCGCGTATTAATTTCCACTGGTGCGGTTTAACTCCCTCCCGCCAGAGGGCGGTAGTTAAAACCACAACCACTGTGGGCGTCTGGGTAATCGAGGAAATTCAAGAGATTCCTCTGTGTAGCTAACAGCAGCTAGCCGCTTAATCTCCTAGAAAACGCAGTTGTGGTAGTTTTACTGTTCGTGTCTGTCTGTCACCTGTGTTGCAGCTGTTTCCTAATACGCCGCCAGCTAAAAGGCGAAGCGGGCAGAAGCGGACTGGTTCAGATCCGCCGGGTGTTTGGACGCGGTTCCTTTTTTACCAGGATGCTAGCATACAGTAAGCAAGCCAGCTAGCTAGTGAGCTAGCAGCAGCCTGCTAACGTCGCTAAGTAGCAGCACTGTCCGGATGGTGTGAACAGCCACGCAGCCGACTGTGGGGTGTTACTCGCCGCCGTGTATGATGTCAAGCAACCGAGGAGCGCAAAGCGCCGCCGGGGCAGGCTCGGTGCCCAGCACGAGCAGCAGCAGCGCGGGGAGCACGGCTAGCACCAACGGGGGCAGCGGCGGCGGCGGCGCCGTCACGAGCAACGGCAACGCTGGAAACGTCGTTCCCACTCGGCCGCCGGCCGCCGCCGCGGAGGGCGGCGCGTCGGCGGCGACGCTGGCCGCCGTGCCGTCGTCCCGGGGCCCGTTCGCGTCCCTGAGCAGAGCCTCTGCGCCGTCGGGCAGCAGGAAGAAGTCCCTCCATCCCGCTCCCTTATACAACGGCCTCCTCAATTCCTACGAGGATAAAACCAACGATTTCGTGTGGTGAGCTCGAATTGTTCAGGGACTCCCGTGACGTTCACTGTTTTAACACTGACCTGTCACGGTGCAACCGTTTGTGAGACCGTGTTGTGCTTCTCTCCCGTTTCCAGTCCCATCTGTTTTGACATGATAGAAGAGGCGCATATGACAAAGTGTGGGCACAGTTTCTGGTACGTTTCCAGCTCTGATGCATTAAAAACACCTATCACAGTGCGTGATTGTAGAATAGCACTGATTCGTCTTTCATGTCTTTCATATAAATGGTTTGAACTGAAGAAGCAGCATTAAACACTTCAACACAAAGCACTACAGTTGTTTGTCAAAACACATTTGCATGTTGTGTTTACACAAATGACTTCTGAGCTCGTGTTTCTTTATTTTAGTGACTAAAATGCTTTTCCTGCAGTTTTAAATGTATTCGCAAGAGCCTCGAGGACAGCAACAGATGCCCCAAGTGTAACTATATCGTCGATAACGTGGACCAGCTTTATCCAAACTTTCTTGGTACGGACTGAGGTTAACATTGTGGTTCTTACAGTATATAACTGGAAAAATTGTGTTATGCTGACAGTGTTTCTGTGATTTAATATTTTCTTTTCCACGCCTGTGATATATTCCCTTCCACTTTCTGTTTACCATTTTTTCCAGTAAATGAACTGATCCTTAAACAGAAACAAAGGTCAGAGGAAAAGCGACTTAAGTTAGATCATCCTGTAAGTAAACTAGATCTGTGACTGACACATTCAGGTTTTAAAGCTCGTTTTAAAAAAAAAAGAATTGTTTAATCGATCAACGTCTCTAACCACCAGAATGGATCCAGGTGGCAGGTCTTCCAGGATGTGCTGAATCCTGACCAGGAGAACCTGGACCTAGCAAATGTCAATCTGATGCTGGAGCTCCTCGTTCAGAAGAAAAAGCAGTTGGAGGCAGTAAGTAAGGGACTGAGGGTTATCTGATCTCTTGACTAATTGTTATCTATTTATTTTGGCTATTAAGCTTCACATGGGCCTGGGTGTGATTATGATACAGATGTGTTGAAATGTGTCATTCAAAGTCAGAATAGAAGACTGTGCTCTACAATACTCAATACTGGTTAAGGTGCTGAGATGTACATTGAAGTGCATATTGTGCATTTTGGAGGTTTGGTAGAATTTATACAGGGTGACACAGAAAAATGGGAACTTTGAAGTGTATATAATACAAAAAAATACTGTGACCCTGTATAACTGTCTTGCTTTCAGTGTTGAATTGCTTCGCTAATGGCTGTCGTACTTTAAAATGCATGCTGATCATTCTGTTCTTTTTGTTTGAATGTGAGACAGAATCTTTTAAGAATTGGCCTCCAGGCTTTTGTTTGACTTTACGGGGATAGGGATATATTGAACAAGGGTTTGAAATAAGTTGTTTACAAGTGTGGTCAAGCAACCTAGATTTCTTCAAATCAGAGCTGGATCACTTCTTGAATAGGATGTTATGTGAGAGCAACAAGCGAGACTGAAAGTACAGTGAGAGGAAATCTTCAAATTTGTTGCAGATTTAACGAAAATGTAATCGAGTAGTTTAAATAGATTGTAATGTTTTACAAAAAAACTTTTTGGTTACATCATAGGTGTTGCAAAGTTGAATAGAGACTAATGCAATATTCCTGGTGTTTATTTTGAGACCAGTGAGAGTATCCATCCTAAAAGTGCCTGTCATTTATTATGATAAAAACACATCTGTACAGTTGTGAGCAGTAGTTGTCTATCACCAGTAGGCTGTTGGTTGGATGGCGATGGATTGATTCCTTTTAGCTCAGGAATGTCCAGCTCCAGTCCTCGAGGGCCGGTGTCCCTGCTGATCACCTTGATCAGGTGTGTCAGTTAGCTGCTGATTGGCTGAACACACCTGGCCAAGGTGATCAGCATTAGCTAGGGCCGGGAGAGTTGGAAAAGCAGCAGGACAGCGGCCCTTGAGGACTGAGTTTGACACCCCTGCCTCAGCTGAATACAAGGCGCACTCTCAGTTGCCATTGTGGTGTTTGTGTTGGATGGCATAGTCTCATCTACCCCAACGTGCAACATCTTTGTTAAACAGCTGTACAATAAATTCAGCTGTCATGTTCTGCACATCAGTAGAACATTGTGTTTATGTGTCGGAATAAAAATGAGAATGTATTTGAGATTGGAAGCAATGATCTGAAAATGTGTTTGAAAATGTTTTCTGTGATGAAACCAAAAAAAATGCAGCTTCTCTTCTGTTTTGACTTTATCCTTGTCCTGACTAGGAATCCCAAGCAGCCCAGAGACAGATCCTAATGGAATTCCTTAAAGAAGCCAGGAGAAACAAGAGAGAGGTGCTGTTGGGTTTTTTTTTAGTTGTTGTTGTTGTTTTCTACGCAATATAAAAACAGGCCATAGGCGTGTGATGCATTAGATATTTATATATTGTTTTCTATTATTTTGATCCTGTAATGCGACCTCAGTGGGTAAAAATGCGAATCTCAAGAAATGTTTTCAGTGTAAACTGTCAGCTTCTAAGTCCTTTTGTAAACACACAGGGATATTATGTAAAATCAAAACTGATTTGGACAGTTGAGCAATTCTATGGTCAGGTGTTTGTTATCCAGACACTAGTTTACATATAATGTAAGCAAATAAAAGCTCTAGAGTTGATCTCAAGTGTATCAACTGCATTTAAAATCTGTTGTTGTTAACTGCAGTTGCGTGTAGTCCAAATAGCTGTCACTGCCTGAGCACAAGCCATTATTGGGCTGAACAGTCTAAACAAATCCAGAGAGATAGCAAAAACAATTAGATGTGGTTAAATCAACTATTCGGTACATTCTTGGGGGGAAAAACAGAACACATTGGTAAAAGCAGGAACATCAAAAAACCCAAAAGACCACAGAAAACAATTGTGGTAAATGACTTAAGAATTCTTTCCCCGCTGAAGACAACCCCCTTGAGATCACACCCCTCCAGGAGGTAGGTGTGTCTGTGTTGAGGTCAGCAATCAGCACAGGGTTGATCAGACTGAATACGGTTGGCCTGCCACAAGAGGTGAGCCTCAAACAGACAAAGGCCGCATCAAAGATGTCCAAGAACTTTTAAACATTTCAATGAGAGACAGCACAAGGTCAACTTGTGCCAAAATGAAGATAACAGAAAAGAGGAACCGTTCCCTGTTGAAGGGCCGTAAGGTCCTGTTATGAGCAGCCGTGATGATGTCACTGCTTGCAGAGGCAGCCTGTTTTTTAGGGCTATGGACTCTGGTAAAGGCAAGAACGTTTTATTTATTGTTGAGTTTTGCTGGTCTCTTACAAACATCCCCTCTGGAATCGGGCTGTTTGATATCACGTACACATTCCAGCTGTCCGTTTACATTTATGTGTTTTTTGATTGTTCTATATCACTGCCATTGCAGCGGTGTACTTGGTGGAATATAGTAACTGGATTGTTGTGTGTTTCTGGCTCTGTCAACAGCAACTAGAGCAACTACAGAAAGAGCTCAACTGTCTTGAAGAGGACATAAAACGTGTTGAGGTAAAGAAAAGATACTAAAACACAACTTTTCAGTCAGGTGCTTATCTTCAGGGTTGGCAACAGGGAAGTTTGATGGACAAACTGAGTGAGAAGAGACGGATCACGGCCAATAATGGTAGCATTTGTCACAAACTGTTTTCAATTGACTCTACAGACTTATGTCCTTAAATCTGCCAAGAAAGTCAAGTGACCCACAGCGTTAGACAAGAAAAGCAGACCTGTACAGATTACTGTAAAAGTAGCATCATATGGAGGGATACTTCTTTACAGCCAGACGTAGACGAATACCTTAATTATGTATGAATTTACAGGAAATGAGTGGTCTGTACTCGCCAGTGATGGAGGCAGAGTGTACAGTGCCTAATGTGGAGACTCCATCGCCAGCACACAGGTACAAAAAAATGTTGGGGTACTGCTTTGGTATTCTGAGTTATGCTAATGGTGTCTTTAGTAAGCACCTACCTGCTGAACATTTAAAGCGTGTTTATTGTATAATGTGCATTATATTCACATGTGTATGTTTGTTGCCTAGCTGTATGATAGAGACGCCAGACTACAGCCATCCCCCAGGGTTCGGTGGAGCAGCCCAGGTACTTTTAATCAACATTTACATCCTTGGCTGTTAGTTTTGTTTTATTCATTGTTAAATTAAAGTTTGTTTAAATGGTGAGTTTATTGCATTTTATTTATGTTTGGGAATGGTTATTTTTATGTGAATTTTTCCCATCACACAAGTCGAGATTAGTCGCTTGTAAAATGAAGTGTGGAACTGTTCTGTAATAATTATTCCTGAGGATGAAATTGCTTTACATCATGGTCCAGCTGCACAATTACTATTTAAGTATAGCAACAAAATGGTTGATTGCTCCACAAAAATCCTTTGTAATCAAACGCATTACATATTTCAGGGAAAAAGACAGACTTGGTACAACAGCACCTTGGCATCAAGAAGAAAGAGACTGATGGCTCATTTTGAGGATCTGGAGCAGTGCTACTTCTCTAACAAAATGTCACGCATCACAGGTACTAGCACTGCAGACAGTAGAATTAGAAACATCAGTGGTAAGGTTTGATACCTCTCTAAGACCAATACAAATATTAGGTCTTCCGTTTCCTTTTTGAGAACAACCAGAAACTACTCGTGGTGCTAGTGGATCAAGTGTGTGAACAGTTCAATTAAAGACCATAAATGGATAATTGGAGTCAGACGTCTACAGTTAGGCAAAGCATTTACAAATGTGGACACTTGTCCTATAGTTGGACACCATGAATAAAACAGCTGCTGAATACATAGAACATTACTGCAAAGCTGAAGTTTGCAGAGAAGCACATTCCAAAAGCACAATCATGGACATCTAGCTTAAAAATGGGCACTGCGTATCAAGGAGCGAAGGAAGATCAATTCCAAAGCATATCATATCAAAACATCTTGTTTTGATAGTGATGCAACAGGACAATGACCAAGTCCTAAACAGAACATGACTTCAGACTATTTTCTATTGGCCAATTCAGGGCACAGACCTCAATCCAATAGATGCTTTTGAAATGGCTTGATGAGAGCCGTACCCACGAAACACTGAAAGGATGTGACAGAACTACAGCAATACTGCCAAGACCTAAAATTCCACCTGAACGAAGTGCAGGTCTGAATCATGGCTACAGGAAGCGCCTAGGGTCAAACATTTATTAATTCTAAGGGAACATTATTATTTAAATATAGTTTATGTTTAAATGAAGAAAACCATGAAATCCCTCTGTCCACTGTAGTTCAACAAGGATTCTCTGACTTTTTGTTTAAGATGCATGAAGTGTTTTTTTGTGTCACTTGGTCAGATGAGGGCAGGACTCTCAACCAACTGGATGATTTCATGGAGTGTTTGTCCAAATTCACCCGATACAACTCTGTGCGGCCACTGGCCACCCTGTCTTACGCCAGTGACCTCTATAATGGCTCCAGTATTGTCTCCAGGTAGGAAAAAAGTTTGTTCACACTTTACAGCATTTATCTTTACCAGCTCAGCTTCGTGACAATATTGAAAATACATGTTTACCTACTTAAACATGAATAGGTTTAATTAGACTCTTATTTTTAATACACAACCACCTAATGGTAGGTTTTGCAGTGGGACCTTATTCAGCCCATTCACAATCTGTCTCGTCTCTTTCAGTATTGAGTTTGACCGTGACTGTGACTACTTCGCCATTGCTGGTGTGACAAAGAAGATCAAGGTGTTTGAGTACGGCACTGTGATCCAGGATGCTGTGGACATCCACTATCCCGTCAACGAAATGACCTGCAATTCCAAAATCAGGTACACAGGGAGTAGAATGTGCAGGCATCATGTGCATCCAGTTAATACAAACCAGTTTTTTTGCATTTTATAGCATTTGTATAGACCCAATGTAGTTTGCATAGATTTAGTAAAGATATACTCATACTCAGTCATGAGTTAGAGTAATGTGATGCCAACCTTGTTTTGTTGTAGCTGTATCAGCTGGAGCAGCTATCACAAGAATCTTCTGGCCAGTAGTGACTATGAGGGTACAGTTATCCTGTGGGATGGATTTACTGGCCAGAGGTCCAAAGTCTACCAGGTACTCTGATGTTACAACCTGT
Source organism: Betta splendens (assembly GCF_900634795.4). Classification (NCBI taxonomy): domain Eukaryota; kingdom Metazoa; phylum Chordata; class Actinopteri; order Anabantiformes; family Osphronemidae; genus Betta; species Betta splendens. Next base: position 1,518,275 of record NC_040897.2, read on the forward strand.
GGTGAAAAGGGATTCATTTTCAGTATGCGTTCGAGTTTTCACGATTTTAAGTGTTTGTAGTGGGGCACAGTAATGAACACTCCAAGGAATTTATTGATTTATTGCACTTAATCAGGAATATCTATGTTGTGTCTGATTTTTTTTTTTTTTTTTTTTCAGGAACATGAAAAAAGATGTTGGAGTGTTGATTTTAATCTGATGGACCCTAAGCTCTTAGCCTCTGGTTCTGATGATGCGAAAGGTACCTCTGCAATAAAATAATAGGAATAAGAAGTCATTGTTTTTAAAAATGCTATCCAGATTTTAAACCGTTATAACCAGGTGCTTTTGTTCTTGTTTTTAGTGAAATTATGGTCAACGAACCTGGACAACTCTGTGGCCAGCATTGAGGCCAAGGCCAATGTCTGCTGTGTGAAATTCAGCCCAACCTCCAGATATCATCTTGCTTTTGGCTGTGCAGGTAATATTAAAAACGATGTTTTGGTTGAGTGTCATTTATTTCATATTATTTACTCTTTTTAGGAACAAAATTAATGCAAACTTTTGTAAGACGTGCTCACTAGTAGCAGTTTATCGCTACCATTTTCCATATTCCAGCATTCTTAATCTGACCTTGGACTATAACTGTACTTAAGTATTTATTAATATTAATTATAGAATATAATATGCTTTTGTGCTGACCACAGGCAGTATGTGTAGTGGTACTGTGAAAGAACCTGAAACAAGGGAATAGTAGTGACCGCTTTAAATTACAGGCAGCATGCGTAATAATTTCTGTGAAAGTGCCTGGAATTGGGAATACGTCTACAAAGTAATTGCAGAAGTGGTATGGGAATAACCTACTGTTTGGCTCGACCCTAAACCAAGATCAATTGGCTCCACGTATAATGTCTAAACGCTCATCAATCACACAGAATATGCTTTAAAATCCAAGTGTTTGATCTTGGATTTCACTTCATTAGCTAAGAATGGAAGTGATTTGGGCTGAAAAGGAGAACTTGATATCCACTGATATGCACCTCATTAAGAGCACCAGACAGTCCTAAAACAACCGCCAGAGAATGAAGGTTTGAAAAACACTTGATGTACTAAACTACATTGTTATTTGGACATCCACTTGTAGCTGTGAATCAATAATCTGTCTTCCAGGACTCTTCTTTGTCAGCTGGCATGCTGTACTTGTAAAATTAGATCCTATTTAGTTAATGGTTTACTGTTGAAATGTGAACAGGAATATTCCTGCTTGGGACATTAGTTTCTAACATTCTGCTGTTAAAAACTAAACATTTAGGGTTCCTGGGGTTTAGTCTCTTGTTTCTGAAAGCCTGGTGCAATGTTCCTCTTCACCGACAACATTAAATCAATATTACATAGAAGTATGCTGCTAAGTCAGAGCAAATATGCTAAATCATCTTTATTATTAACATTATTGTCTAGTATGTTAAAAGGCCAAACTGAATTGAAAAACAACAATTTGGTCCATTCACCCAAGTGTTACAAAATCACAGGCAAACTTGTTTTTCCTCTCCACAAGATGTATTATTATTGTTGCGCCTTGATTCCAGTGTTCACACCGCTGCCCTTCTTCCTTGTAGACCACTAAATTTCTCCTGCGGTCAAACAGACTCTGGTGGCCCAGACAAACTTCTGAAAACGTCATTTATTACCCTCCCAACGGAGAAGTAGGAATTAGAAGTATTCGGCTGTACACAGAGAGGTTTCCCAACTCTGCGTGAACAGAGGTGATCTACCGGTGAATTGAACTGGCTCGTTTCCTCTATTACCCATGTCTCTAAGGCCAATGTCTATGGAGCCTGTAAAAACAAACCTTCTCTTGATTTTAGAGTTGTTGTTGTTTTCAGTCTGAAGTACAAAGCCACAAGGCAACAGATCATCATCATCATCATTAAGCAGTGGCTGCCTGTCCTGTGGTTACTTAATACAGCTCTACTTTCTCATAAAACACCTTGCATGCACACGCGCACACACACACACACACACACACACACACACACACACACTCTTTAAGTGTTCTCTGATTCCATCTAAACACAAGTGTTTTTTGCTTTTTCCAGACCACTGTGTTCACTACTATGATCTACGCAACACTAAGCAGCCCATCATGGTGTTCAAAGGCCACAGGAAGGCTGTGTCCTACGCCAAGTTTGTCAATGGGGAGGAAATAGTTTCTGCGTAAGTCAGTTAGTACTTTTTTTGTTTTTTTTTATCGAATGTTTACAAGCAGAAATTGTTTTGAATATTTGACATACATTGTGTTTTTTATGTAGATTTCTGTTGCAGATAGATAGTATACAATATACTTGTATACTTTGTATTAGCCCATAAAAATCTATTTTATCTGGAATCAGAGACACGTGTGCTCACGTCTCTGTGCTCAGTTGTAATACACACTACTTGAGAGCAATTCACTGCTATTAAACCATTTCATCTGTAGTTCAACAGACAGTCAGCTAAAGCTGTGGAACGTCAACAAAACCCACTGTCTTCGCTCATTCAAGGGTCACATCAATGAGAAGAACTTTGTTGGCCTGGCTTCCAATGGAGACTATGTTGCCTGTGGTGAGGCGTGGCTTTGAATGCACTGACCATGTTACAAAACACTCCACAACACGTGAAATATTCAAATTTAGCTAGTTCTTGCACACTAGTTAGAAGCTTTAAAGAAAATGGAATAAAACCATCACCTCTTCTTCGCCTGTGTGTGTATATGCAGGTAGTGAGAACAACTCCCTCTACCTGTACTACAAAGGACTTTCAAAGACACTGTTAACGTTCAAGTTTGACACAGTGAAAAGTGTCCTGGACAAGGACAAAAAGGAAGACGACACCAATGAGTTTGTGAGTGCCGTGTGTTGGAGGGCCCTGCCTGATGGGGTGAGTTTGCTTCATTATTGCTGCAGGACTCGTAGAGTGACCTGTCTGTGGATACTGTTCCATTCAGATGTGAAACAACAACAAGCTGTTTGTAGAATACAAAGTGTCTCTTCAATGTCCTTTTTTAATTCTCACCCTGTTGTTTCGTGGTTTTAGTCAACCCATCGTTTTGTTTTTGTTCTGTTTAGCAACTTGTAGGCTGAGAAAGATTATTGATGAGGATTTGCCTCCTTTTACCTTTTTGTGGTGTTATCTCTAGCTTTCTGCTCTAGATATTTTTTTATATCTTAAGCATTGCTATTTTCTGCTTCTTTCTCAGTCATGCCTATAGAAGCGCTGTGGACTGTATACATTTTTTTTAATCGCGCTGACAGTTTTTATGATTAATTCTTATCATTACTGTTATATTGTGTGTGATGATATGGCACAACTCTGAAGTAAAAACAAGACCTGACCTTACAGACAGTGAATTATTTTTCTGTTAATGTTTTTGTCAATCAAAACTTTCCTATTCAAAGTAATGTCATAAATAAACTAACGCTGTTGTCTGATATTAATGTTTTGTTTTCCAGGAGTCAAATGTACTGATTGCTGCAAACAGTCAAGGAACGATCAAGGTTTGTAAGAAATTAGTTAAAAAGCAGGGACTGCGCTCGTTATGTTATCGGCAACGGCAAAAAAAAAAAAAATAATAGAGAGGTCTTTTTTTTTTTTAAATATTTCTTCTTTTTTTCTACTTGACACAGGTACTTGAGCTTGTCTGAATGCTCATGACATCTTCAGCAGGTGACAGAATCGTCAACCGCTTCTCTCTGCTTGGTAACGGGTCAGTCTGATGCAGTCTGTCCCAGTTTGCCTGCTGACTTCTGGTGAAATGAAGTGAACCCGTCTCATTTTAAGGAGCTATACATTTTCAGACGGCATCAAAGACTTTAGACCAGTAAATCAGTATAGCAGGAGGAGGTGTGGTATGATTTCTTTTTTTTTTACAGCAACAAATCAAGGACCTAGTGTGGGAACAAAATGGCGCAAAGGACATTAAAATGAAAGCAAGGTTTATTTTGTTTCAGTGATATTGGCCACAGTGGCGCACCTGTGGCTTCAGGTCATATCAAAAGCTGTACCTGTTTCTTTTAAGGGTACATCTGGCCAAATGCTACTGGGGTGATACATTTTCCTTTTTGTTTTGTTTTTTTTAAGGCCAAAGCACAAAACTAAATCACATGCAAGGATTGTCTTCATGTAAAGGTTTTAATCCACACAACAAATGTTATTTTCCCCTTGTATGTTTAGTTTCATGTTTTTCAGATTGGGGAAAAATCTATTTTAATAAATATAATTTGAGTTTCATCCCGTCACGTGTATTATCGCCTCATTTTGTTTTCGACGGATAAATGCAAATGTTTAGAAATTCCAGCTGTTCTGTCCTGTCCTGTCCTGTCCTGTCAGGACATAATGAGATTTGACATGTTTGAAACTTCAGGCATTGATTTGCAATGCAATACTAAACTGGATTTATTTTTTCCATGTCTTTGTTTCTAGTGAATGCTACACAACATCTGATTTAGTTCTTTTAAAGGAGCATTGGTAATACACTTCATATACTCTAGCTTTCAACATCTGGTCCAATCTAAGCTGCATTCTAACTTCAGACAAACAGCCATCAGTCTCTGTAGAGTGGCAGCCCATGTCCACACAGAAAGGACTGGCCAAACAGCCAAGACCTACCTATTTTATGATAACTAAATGAGAGAGCTGTTTTGTATTTGTACAACTGAATAAATTATTTCAAAACACTTGTCACTTTTGGTCATTCCTGTGTCTCTGCTCTGATGAGCCATTTCTTTGTGTAGCAATAATATTTTGAGCATTTTTTATTTTAGGTGTTCAACAAAGATGAAATTGTACAGTTAGGTGTTCAGCGGACCTTTATTTTGTCCTGCTTAAGTATTACATTCTTGTGAACCCTTGGTTTTAAAATACCATATTTACTGGAGCTCAAATTAAATCAGCTGATTTGACATCAGGCATTTCCTGGAACCTGTCACAAATTTCTACCAGGAGGGTCAAGCTCATTACAGTGCTGGAAAAAAGTCTGTGTTGGTCCTAAATCTCAACAATTACCAGAGGAAATTTGATTACATTGGGCATAATCTTAAATAAACTAATTAAACTTTGTATATCAAGGCACAGACCACTGTAGATGTAGATCCTGGAGATACTGTATTGGTTTGAGATTTAGTGAATTTGGAGGCCATGTCAAGATGTCCCGTACTCCTCAAACCATCCCTAAACTATTTTTCTTGTGTGGCCATAGCCGTTTATTATAACACCTCATTTTGAAAATGTTCACTTGCTGCAATAATATATCCTATCTGCTAGCAGGTGCCATGATGAAGAGAAAATCTGTGTCATGCACTTCCTCTGGCAATAATCACAGTTTTATGTTTAATTGCTGTATTTGTTGAATTTCAGTTTTTTTTAATAGACTTGTATGACTAAGATTTGTTGATGATGGAAGGATTGGATGACCAAATTCTGCAGTGTCCCTTAAATTAAGAACAGGTGATTGGTTTAAGGATATACATGTGTGTGTATGTTGGATAAGAAAATAAATGGGCTCAGAAAAGTGAGAGAGGTCATTATGTTCAAGAGGAAAAAAGTTCTCTCAGCAAATATATTTCTCATACATGATCTTTCTCTATTTTCCATGCTGCTCCTTCATTAATTTCTATAGTAAGATTAGGCAGACACGTGTCCGCCAACATGCGGTCATCCTCTTCGCTTTTACAATGGGTTATAAGAAATCCTCACCACACAAGCCTGTTCAGGTCAGGTAAAGAACTAATAAACATAACTTTTTGTACAGACGGTAGAAATTTTGGAGAGCACTTTTACTGAAGTGCAATTGGAAATGTAAGTTGTAGGTTTTAGGGGTTGACAAAACTTTAATAATAAGAAAGCCTTTATTTATCATTATCATGTTTGTTATAATGTCAAAACAAAATTGGTCCTGTGCATTTAATCCATCCAGACCCGTGCTCTATCTACTGAGCTACCAGACCACCATAATAACATACAGTGATTAGGCCTTTGGCATCACAATTTAATAACGTTTAACAGTACATACCTTCAAGACCCTGAAAGTGAAGCAGATAAACAGATACACATCAGAAGCAGGAAACAGATACACATCAGATCACCCATATGATTCCTTTTGTTGTGATACTGTGGCATCTAAATTATGAAAAACTAGCATAAACAATAGCTATTAAGTGTAGTAAGACTCCAGTAAGGGACTTAACCATTATAAATATTAAATATTAAAGTTGTATCTCACTTTCTTGTCGATATTTGATGTTTATTTTGTTGTTATACGTATGTGTGTGTCTTCTACATTGATTCTTATTGAGCCGAGAGAGTTCGCTGGAGTAAAAGGCAGACCAACAAAAGATGGGAACTGTTGTTTTACGAGTATCAACGGACGGTTTTAGCAGACGGACCAGTGACAACTAGCTTGTTAGCAGTCGTTGGAAACAGCGCCGTACTCAAAGCAAGTTCTGATGTTACCCGGTCTAACCTTGGTTGAATTTACTCATATCTCATTCTAGTTTGGACTGCCTACTGATCGAGAGGTTGAGGTTCCCGTGGTGAAGATGGGAGTACCGAAATTTTACCGATGGATTTCAGAGCGCTATCCTTGTCTCAGTGAAGTTGTCAAGGAACACCAGGTAGGAAATCGCACAGTTAGCTTCAGACGCCGCTCACCCACCGTGATAGCCGCAGCATTAGCCTAGCTAGCGCGCTATCAGCTATTCAGGGGCCTTCATTCCACGTAGCTCACCGCTGTTTTACCTGCTACGGTACCGCTGCCCTGTTGCCAAACAACTTGACCCCTCTACAACGTTAAACCACCAATTTTTAACATACGCACAACGTTAAATGTATTTACGCAAGCTTGCTGTTTTAGTCGTGCTCAGGTTTATATATTTTAGCTAATGTCAAACACGTCAGTTAGTAAATGTGTGTGGATTTGAGGTCTGTGTTGAACAAGAACATTCTGTTCAACAATGTGGCCCCACTGTCACCAAGCCACGTATATTCACGCTCACAGAGACAAACAGTGTCTGCGTATTGTTTCCAGCTAGTTTACAGCGTTGGCCTGTTTTAACGCACCAGTTACCTGTTTGATCAGTGCATGAATGAGGCCAGGAGACTTTTAAGTTACGGTTGTTATTCAGGGACTGTGGACGCACTAGTTGGGCTTAAGTGACCTAGTTCCTGAATAGTAGAGTGCATTTCTCAGATGGGGCAGTTGTTTCATCAGCTGGACGTTGTTCAGTGGAAGTAGCGTTGCGTAATACAATAAAATGAAACTTAGTTAGAACTGAACTTAATGTCCACTTACTAAATCTAGACGTCCACAAAGTTAAGTTCATTTGATCTGATGAACCCACCGAATGTTTTTTCAATTTTAATGTGAATTTTGTATGTTTTGTTTTTACTTTCATTGTCACTTCAGATTCCAGAATTTGACAATCTGTATCTGGACATGAACGGCATAATCCACCACTGTTCACACCCAAACGACGAGGATGTCCACTTCCGCATCTCAGAGGAGAAGATTTTTGCAGACATCTTCCATTACCTGGAGGTGCTCTTCAGGATCGTCAAGCCTCGGAAGGTCTTCTTCATGGCCGTGGATGGTGTTGCGCCGCGGGCAAAGATGAACCAGCAGAGGGGTCGAAGATTCAGGTACAGATGGATGCAGCCAAGATTCTTGCATGCCTTTCTGTATTTAGTGAAATTATTATTTTCATCCCCTTGTCGTACCTGTAATTTCCCTTGTGATATAACTGCAGGATTACAAAAATGCTTTTAGTATAAAATAAAACAATTTTCTCACAATTAAATGTCGTTCTACTCTCAGTCTTTTCTGTCGGACTTTTGTAAATCGGTTGCTTTTTATGTGGTACAAATTCAGAAGCACGGCTACGCAGTGCTGTTGAATGACAAGGGGAAAAAGGATACGAAAGCAACCTTAATTAAGACTATAGACAGAAACCAAAGGTTGAACCTGTGTTTGATCTACTGCCACGTGTGTTTGCTGTTTGTCTGTCTAGGTCTGCTAAAGAAGCAGAGGATAAGATTAAAAAAGCTCTGGATAAAGGAGAGGTGCTTCCCACAGAGGCTCGCTTTGACTCGAACTGCATCACTCCCGGTAGGGTTGCGGTTCACCTTTTTCAAATAACAGTACTAAATCAAATCTAAAGGTACTTTATTTTAGCTTGGACACAGACAGGTCCAAATTAGTAGTACGCTTGCATGGACATAATTGTTACATGTCATGCTCATAACAAAACACTATGGCAACTCTGGACAGTAGCTATGCACCAGGATTGGATTAAAAAATGAATTGCATTTAACAGGATCCAGAGGCAGCATGTGTGAATTCAACCTAACAGTTTCTACAAGTTATATCTAACTTTAGGTCCAGGTGTATTTTATTTCGGAAAGGTTTAGAGCAAATAAAGTACTTGAATCTTGTTGTCGTTACAGGTACAGACTTCATGGCAAGACTTCAGGAGCAGCTCACGTATTTTGTCCACAACAAACTCTCAACTGACAAGATGTGGCAGAATGTCAAAGTTTACTTGTCTGGTCATGAGGTGTGTGTGAACTATGACTTTCCACAGCAGTTTACTTTGCCACAGATGCAGTAATTTTTCCACACCTTAAATTATTATAGCTTGTTCAAGGTGTTTTCCTGTTCCTCATAGACCCCAGGGGAAGGGGAACACAAGATCATGGAGTTTATTCGCTCTGAGAACACAAAGCCAGGCCATAACCCTAACACACGACACTGCCTATATGGCCTAGATGCTGACTTGGTAGGATTTATGTTCCCATTAATTTAGTCCTATACTCACAAGTACAACTGTACCTAGTTCCTCTGTGTATGTTCACACCATCTTTGCGCTTGTGTGTTGCAGATAATGTTGGGTTTAACCAGCCATGAGCCCAATTTCTCCTTGCTCAGAGAAGAGGTCCGCTTCGGAGGAAAGAAATCCCAGAAAAGGTGTGTTTTCATTAAGTGTTTTTTTCCCTCGTATATATACTTGTTTGTCACTTAATATTCAAAATTCCGTACATAGGATAACAGCTCCAGAGGAGACAACCTTTCATTTACTTCACTTGTCTTTGATGAGGGAGTATATTGACTATGAGTTTTCTGACCTTAAGGTAAGAGGAATTAATATGGTGTTAGACAGTCATGCGCACAAATAAAATAAATTTCATGCTAGAGAAAGCTTTGTTTAATATTTTTGTGTCTTACTTAGTTCCACATTATTTCTGTCACATGTCACTTTGTATTTGGTTTCAGACTCATCTTGGGTCTGATTATGACTTGGAGCGAATTATAGATGACTGGGTTCTTATGGGCTTCCTGGTGGGAAATGATTTCATCCCTCACCTGCCTCATCTTCACATCAACCATGATGCTTTGCCATTGTTGTACAAGACCTACATCAGTGTTCTACCACAGCTGGGGGGTAAGAGTGATACACACAAATAACCAATATGAGAATTAAACTTAGAAAAGGTTTTGCACAATATTCTGAATTTCTCAGTATTTGAATATATGTAAGGAGTTACTATAATAGTTCTGCTAAACCTAAAGTCAAAACCCAATTCTGTTTTGCGCCACAGGTTATCTGAACGAGTACGGCCATTTAAACCTCAGAAACTTTGAAAAATACCTGGAGAAGCTTTCTGAGGTGAGCGAATGTAGATTTACAGTTTCTGTTAACAATAACAGCGATTTTCGTGCCCTGTTTTTGTACAGTCCCAACCGCCAATATAAGAACAAAAGACAACAACTAACATTTGATATTGTTTTGTTATTTCTTTATTAAATTGTAAACATTGAAATGATGAAATTTGAATTAAATATACAGTCTTTTATTACCAACAATGCATCAACAATACTGTGTTTGGGAGCGTTGAGAAGACCTGTTGCTTTAGTTTTGAAAGCATATTTTTGTCTGGTTTTCAGTGGGTGGTCTGGGCTGTAGACGTTTTACTACTGAGACATGCTGTTGGAATATGTGCAGAATGTGGTTTGGCAGGCATTTGCACAAAATAAATTGGTGTAGCAACTTATGTTGCTCCAAAACCTTCAATGTAGTTCAGTGTTACTGGTGCCTTCACAAGGTTAAGTTACCCACGACATGTGCACCAATGGATCTCCATACCATCTACCATCACAAACACTGGTTTGAACTGTGCACGAATAAAAGGCAGATAGTTTGTCTCTTCTTTATCACCAATTTGATCTGATTTTCCATCATTCAATCTTTAATAACCTTGATCCTTAGAAAATAGTGTTGATTCTGGATTTTAGTATTTTTTCTTTGTATGGTATAAGTTTATGTGGAGTTTTAACTTGTTTTTACCCTCATCCTGATTTCTTCAGTTTGACCATGAACATTTCAGCGAGGTGTTTGTGGACTTGAAGTGGTTTGAGAGTAAAGTCGGCAACAAATATCTAAACGAAGCTGCTGGGGAGGCGGCAGAGAAGGAAGCTGCTAGAAAAGATGCCAGCAAGAAGGTGGTAGATATACAGTCCCTGAAGAACAAACAGGTTTTATGGCTGTTTCTAAGATGTTACATTTTTTTAATTGTTCTATTATTTATCGTGTTTGTAGGAGTCTGCGCTGGCAGCTCTGACCTCATCTGCCGAGGCAACTGAGGAAGAAAAGTTAAAGGTTGCAGAAGAGGAGGAGGAAGAGGATGATATATTTGAAACCGAGTTCAGACAGTATAAACGCACCTACTACATGACCAAGATGGATGTAGATGTGGTGTCAGAGTGAGTGTTACTGTTTAGAAAAGACAAATAACATTAGTGAGTCTGGTCTGAAATTGCAATCTCAGTACCTCACCCTAATTTGATTTTCCTTTCTTTGCAGTGAGTTTCTCGCCAAGCAGGCCAAATGTTATGTGGAAGGCATCCAGTGGATCTTGCACTACTATTACCATGGTGTTCAGTCCTGGAGCTGGTAAGAACTCCATTTAAGGCCACACAAAGCTGTTGTATTAGATGTAGATTGGATGTAGCATCAAATCTGTCATCTTTCAGTCTCATCAGACTGTGTGGCAATTAAATAATTTTTATTTTAAGCCTGTGTTGTTTAGTGTATTTTACAAGTGACACCTCTCTAAAGTGCTGCTTAGCACCCTGAAGTTTCATTATTAATTTCTGTATAGCAAACAGCAGATACATTATTTGGACATTGAATTTCTGCCATCAGTTAGTAGCTTGGTAAAGAGGCGGCCTGCTTTTTTAAAACACTAAATGGGGAAGGAAGTTGGTTTGAAGAGAGAAACTATAGCAGAAATGGGGGATTTCCTATGTTTGTGAAGATAAGCACATTGTCATTTGTTCTCTCTGTGCTTTTACTTTTTTAAACTACATTATCTCTCTGCAGGTACTACCCCTACCACTATGCTCCCTTCCTGTCAGACATCAGGAATATATCTGGGCTAAAACTGACCTTTGACCTTGAGAAACCCTTCATGCCTTTCCAGCAGCTGTTGGCAGTCCTTCCTGCTGCCAGTATGGAGCTGCTACCTGAGTGTTACAGGGTAAAACACACAGCCAAACATACATGCTCACAGACATATGTTTACATACAGGTGTCAGGTTCCTGTTTTGAATTTCTGACCCTCTGCAGTTTCTTCGCTGCAACTTGAAATTTGAAGCAGTCGTCATAGCAAGTTGTAAAACAGAGTCAAAAAGCATGAAATAGCAAAGATGATCACAGATTATTTTCATTGTTTCAGCACCTTATGACCAGTGAAGGTTCCCCCATTATTGACTACTACCCTCCTGACTTTAAAATGGACCTTAATGGCAAGCAGCAGGAATGGGAGGCAGTGGTTCTCATTCCCTTCATAGATGAGGTAAATGCACATTTAGGCAACATAGAGCCACAGTCACATTGAGAAACCTATTCAAAAGAATAACTGTGTGTTTTAATAAACAGAGGCGCTTACTAGCAGCCATGGAGCTTTACAACCACAAGCTGACTAAAGAAGAGAAGGCCAGGAACCGGCACACAGAGTGTGCAGTCTACTCCTACGACAAAGAAATTGACTTCCCATACACGTCTAGCCTCCCTCAGCTGTTTCCCAACATTGTCCACTGCCACGCTAGGTAAACACACAGACACATACTCACCCATAACCCTGATAATGTGTCTGATTCTCAATTCATGTGTAATTTCCCTTCCATTTTAGAAGTATTGAAAAAGTGCAGCTTAAATGCAGGCTTTTTGTGGTTTTATTGTTTCTGATTGATATAGGAAAGCACACATACCTATGGATGCCTGGCAAGTGTCTTTGGATTTTGTCTACAAGCGCGTGGACCGCTCAGCGCTCTACTTCTGTGGCTTTCCCACCCTGCAGCACATCAAGCACAAGGTGTGTGTGAACAAATGATTGATCCAAACCCCTATGTACTGAATGTGTAATAAAGTTAAACGACTTTTTATTAGAAGCACCAGTTCATCATCATCTGATATGTTTCTCTTTTGGTGGGTAAATTGATTCCTCGTTCTCACCCACGGCTCCTCTCACCTCTCATCTTTAGTTTTTCAAGAGGAAGAGCGGTGTGGTTGTGTTCCAGCAGAGCAGCAGAGGGGAGAATATGATACTGGAAATACTGGACAGCCAGGAAGGAGAGACGGTAAAGATTTGATTTTGATGTTGACATTTGTTTTTCTGTCAAATCTTTTTAAAACACTGCAAAAATGTTCTATTTCTTTTAAATATCTTCCCTTGCGATTTTATGTTAACTAATAACATACAAAGATTAATTACTGTACCCTATTAAAACATCTTTCCCCTTTCCTCCCTAGATCTGTGACGATGTTGCCTCTCAAGTGCTGGGGAAGTCTGTGTTTGTCAGCTGGCCTCATCTAGAAGAAGCTCGCATTATTGCAGTTTCCGATGGAGAAACTAAGTAAGACCCCCTTTACTGTCAAAGCTGCTGAATGTGTAACATGTGTGCAAAGGTTTGTTTTAGTTGTTATTACTTTGACTTGTTCTTAAGGCGTGTGAAGCTTTGGGTTTATTAACTCACATGTAAAGAAATGCATTTCTACACTTTTGATATTTAGTTTTTTAGTAAGCGTGTCTGCTTCATTTCTTCCACTGGAGGGCGCTAGTGGTGTTTCCTAAAATACACATGCAGATGGTCAACAAATAATATGTTTGCAGGTTTTATCTAGAGGAACCTGCTGGTGTCCAGCGAGTGTATGACAGACCCTCCACTCCCCCACCCACCAAAGTTGCCTGCCTGTCTGACAAGGAGCAAAGGGAATGGGTCAAAGATGTCCAGGGAATCACTGAGCAGTAAGGCACACGAGGAATGAAGCTAAACATTTTATCAGGGTGCCTGTTTTTAGGAAAGAATGTATTTAACAAAACTGACTGAGATTTGTTACTTCTCCTAGTTGCTGCATGATTTTGTGCTGGTCTGCTTTTTACCTGTCACGAAAAGCTTATATTTACATTTTATATTATATATCTATGATAATTTGCTCATGTATTCTATTTATTTTTTTATTCTTGCAGCTTCATCAAGAGGAAAGGCATAATTATAAATGAAACAGAGGTGGTTTTGTATGGCCAGTTGCTGACGGGTAGGAAATATGTCCCCAAAGCCAGCGGTGTGGTGGAGCTAGAGAAGCAGTGGTCCAAACAAGTGTTGCCCTTTGCCTACCAGACTGTGGTGAAGGTACATCTATATGATCACTACATGGAGTCTCGTATAGTGAAAACCTATGACAGCACATATTATATACACAACCAATGTGGGGTTAAGCTTAGATGAACTGACAGACCCCGTTTCTTGACACAAACACACACACACATTATTAATAGTTTCATTTGAAACATGTGAAGTCACTCACACCACATTCTGCACCAATCTCTGTTTTCCTTTTCTCAGGACATCAAGGCTTATTACTCATATTTGAACTTTAAGAGCTTAGACGAGCTCTTCCCTCAAGCAACCACTGTCTTCATGGTGGGGAACCCATACTATGGTGCCATGGGAGAGGTATGTGATCAGCTTTCTGCTTCAATTCCATGTACATGTGTTTTACATCTTTATAGAAACAAATGGGCAGAAGCTGTATATCAAGTTTCTCAGATTTTTAAAAAGACTAAGCTAAATATCATTAGCTTTGTGGCAGTTACCGTATACTCATAACTTACTAGTATTTGTATATTATATATGTATATTATTAGTATTAATATTATTATTTTATAATAATCACATACACTGCATACAATAGGATGTAAGAATATTACTGTTGGATACTGATCTGTCGAGGGGGTTATTAAAATTACTAAAGTATTTAATTGTCCCAACAGGTGCAAGACTCGAGTGATGTCATTAAAGATGGACGGGTACGTGTGGTCTTCAATGTGCCACACGAGCCACAGCTGGAGCCCTTAATCCAGAACCAGCATGTAAGAGATAAACACACATTCATGAAGACGTTTTGTCCAGGAAAAAAGCCATTTGTGTTCTCTATGCGCCAACATGTTTCTATGTTTTATAGAAATACTGTGTGAAGTACAGCCCTGGATACGTTCTGGCGTCTCGTCTTGGAATTACCAGCTATCTCGTCTCCCGCTTCTCAGGAAGCATCTTCATTGGCAGAGGATCTAAAAGGAAGTACGTGTTATTGGTGGAGGTATTTGTATTCACTTTGTGCAGTAGAAATGTTGGGTACTCAATAGTTACACTGAGAATATTTCTGCTTAACTTTTGTTGTTTTTTTTGTTTTTCTACATCTACTACTTACTTTTTTTTCGTACCCAGTCCTTGTGGGGAGCAAAAAGCAAATGTTGGTCTGAACCTGAAATTCAACAAGAAGAATGAGGAGGTTCCTGGTTACACCAAGAGAACCGAGAAGGAGTGGCTCTATTCTGGCGCTGTGGAGGAATTACTGGCTGAATATCTGGACAGGTCACAGTAGTGCTGATGATAACACTTTTATTATTTTTTATGTTGATTCTATTGCTATTATATCTATGTTATCTGGTAGTTTGGGTGATTTAAAATGTGTTTTGTTTTGTTTTTTTGTTTTTTTGTATTCGTATAGATTTTCTGAGGTGTTTGACAGTGTGTCCAGAAACAGCCATGATGATGTCTTCTATGAAGATGACATTTGGCCTGGAGAGGATCAAAATGGGTAAATACATTCAGTAATAACATCTTGAGGAACATCACTGAAGTCAAGTATGAAGGGGAACTGAGAGCATTTGAAGATCACTTAATGTCAATAGTTTTGATTTATTATTGCAGTTTTGTACACACGGTACACAGTGTATTGTCACACTGCATTCCTTTGTCTTCCTGTACTTCCAGACTATTTTTTTGACTTTTAAGGGCTGGTACTTTCTCATCACATTTCTTTCAGAATAATTTAATATTTTTTTACAGAAGTTTCTTGCTCAGAAATGGCATATAATTACAAATTATTCATGTCAAAGTTTCCTTTCGCTGTGTCTTAAATTCTCTTTTTTCAAAAGCCTTCAGTTAATAGTGTACTTGCTGAGGAAACCTGATTTTTATGAACATTTTACAGGGCTGAGAAAGTTGCTGAAATCACTTCATGGTTGAAAGGTCACCCAGTGAGCTCCATCAGCAGGACGTCATGTGACCTGCAGGTGCTGGACACCGCCATCGTGGAGAGGATTGAGGAGGCTGTGGAGAAGGTAAAGGTGAGTCTGACCCACTTTAGTGACTATGCTAACGCTACTGTTGATCTTCATTTCTTAAGGTCTTGTATGTGCAAACCTCTTCTTTTTGTCCCTCAGGTGAAGAAGAGCACCAAGAAAGTTCGTGTTACTGTCAAGCCACATCTGCTCTTCAGGGTTGGTACACTTTTTTCCACAGTGGCATATTGAGTTTGAGTAGCGCATATAGGATTTTAGATTTGAGACACACCTTTTAGAGGATGTCTATTTATTTCATTTGAGTGCCTTGTTTTTTTGTTAAATGTTTTTGTCTCCTGTCTATCCTGTCTCTGTCTGTTATTATGTTCAGTGTTTTATTGCTGCTCGAAACAAAAGAATTTCCCTGTCGTGGATTTAATAAAGTCTTAGCTTAACTTCTATCAATGACAATTATGCCATCGTTTCTAATTCGAGATTGCTGTTCTTGTTGTTTTTTTGGTGACACACAGATACAGATTTGAATTTTCTACATCTACAAATAAATTATTGACCAGTGAATAAATGTGTGTTTGTGTGTAGCCCTTGGAGCAGCAGCAGGGTGTGGTTCCAGACCCGGACGCAGAGTATCGGCTGTTTGACCGAGTCATCAACATCAGGGAGAGTTTCACTGTCCCACTAGGACTCAAGGGAACTATCATCGGCATTAAAGGAGGTGAGGAGTTTGTTTAGTTAAATATATTTATATTTAGTTAAATAGGTAAAATGATAGGTAAGTATATATGTATATAATGTGTCCATTTTGTGTTTGTGCCCTCAGCGGAGCGTGAGGCAGAGGTTCTTTATGAGGTCTTGTTTGATGACGAATTTGCCGGTGGCCTTAACATCAGGTAATTACAAGTGTTATTTGATTGAAAAAATACTGTATTATGTTTGTGACAATACTTTTAAACGTGCTAAACCATTTCCTCAGGTGTACGTCACCTCGTGGTTACCGCCTCCCTCCCTGTGCTCTCATCAACATCTCCCACGGAGCTCGAGCAGATCACAACTCCCACAAGCTCACTGCCATCGTCAAACCGCAGCCCGTTGCCGGAGCCAACTTCAGCGCTCATCGGCAGCTGGCCGGCCTCAACCATTCACCGAGGTCGCCCTTTATACCCACACAGGTAAGCGCACAAGAAGGACGCAGATCATACGGCTCTTGAGAAGAATGTAGATTTTAGTGGACTGATTGACTGAAATTGTCCTTATTCTTTATTCTTTCTCCTTTCCCCTCGTCTGCAGCATAACAACAAACAAGGAGTGGTGAAGACAGGCACCCAGGGCAACAGGAACTCCCCATCTAAAGGTCCTATCCAGAAACAGGTGAAGGTACATACTGGAAACATGCATTCTCACTTCTGTAGCTCCATTCCTTACACCTTATGATGGTATGTACAGTATTACACTAATTTAGACTGTTGCCAGATTAAGGTCAACAAAGTTTTCTTTTATCCTCCATTCAGAGTAAGGAGGAGTACATGGATGTATGGCAGTCTATACAGAACTCTGGTCCCCCGAACAAACCACCAGCTCATTGGCAAAATAATGTAAGTGTGTGTGTGAAAGCTTTTATAGATATGTTTGGTTTGCTTTTGATTGGTTAAACTAATTCAGCCCTGTGTCTTTTTTCAAATGACAGGAGGGTCATGTCCAACATGGGAAGAATCAGTCTGTGAGTTCAAGTCAGCACACATCCATACTTTTATTTCAATAAAACCTTTTTAGAGATGTTTAATTGCAATGTGTTTTCCTCACTTGGTGCTTTTTGCAGACTCCAGTTGGCAGCATCAGACTGCTGAAGAAAAATGAAGACATCGACTCCCTCACCCCCTCACAGAACACCGCCAATAAGGTTTGCCTGAATGATCTTCTTTTATTTCACCTTTTAAATAACGTGAAGTTATGTTTAGGACATGTTCTTCTCAAACCTGCACATGCTATAACATGAAATTTATAATAATGTTTTTGCTGTCTCCCTTCACTTTTATCTCACTCAGACCACAACTGAATTTGAGGACCTCATTGCTAATCTGAAGATCTCTAAAGGAAGCCAGCAGAGCTCACTTCCACCTGCTCCTCCACAGGCCCCCAACAACCAGTCAGATAGCCCGCTGTCTCCTCAGTCATTTGCCTTGGTGAGTATTGGAGGAACAGATTTGTACAGGCTTCATTTGTAGAGAATAGAAAAAAGGCATCCATCATAAGAAGAAAAATTGTCCCCAGAAGTTTTTTTTCCTCTATTTATGTCTTGGTTGCTAGGACATCTAATTATGTAATTGTGTGTTATTTGGTGTTACAGAAAGGAACAATGGTGCTGAAGGAGATGCTAAAGATCGACACCTCTGGCACTGCAACACAGGACATGGTTGACAACAGCCCCTCTGGAGTCCAGCAACACAACAGGAGGCGCTCTTCCAAGAAACTTGGTACTAAACTGTCTAGGTCATCAATCAGTGGAATATGCTATATGCTTTAGACTGAGCATAGAAGTATTAGCAAGTCTGAAAATCACAGTATCCTGCAGTCAGCCTGTTGAAAACCTCAGCACAGTGTTAAATGATTAACTAACGTTAGTTAAATGTAGGCAACACTGAAGATAGGCGTGTGTGTGTATATATACACTACCAGTCAAACCTTGGGACACACACTCATTTAATTATTATAAGAACGTGTTTCTATATTTTTTTCAGTCTTCAGTAAAACTGTCATTTCACACCGAAATCAACTGAAAAGCCGTTAAGGAGCCTGTCTGACCTCCACACAGATATTATATATATATATATATATTATGATCCATCTTTTCACACAGCTCCCATCTTTTGTCCTCTGGCTCCCATCAGTTTTGACTTTTTTTATTTTACCCTCTCTCTTCAGCTGCAAAAATTAACGCCCCCCACAGTGACACAGCAGCATCAGTTTCTCTGTCATCGGTGTCCTCTCCCAACCTTCCCAACACCGTGCTGACCAGTAAGGTGTCAGAGCTGTCATGTGTCTGTTTGGGATTAGCAATGCCACCTCCAGAATTCAGCTTCATATGCAACAGACAGGTAACCATTGCCTTTAATGCCCACATCTAACCATGTTTCATGCTTTGTCTCCTTTACACACTGTGATAAACCATGTTTAGTGAGTTTCATAGAAGTGCAGTAACGTTGTGTCTTGCAGGGCCTTGTTGTGTGTCAGGTGAGGCTGTCCAATGGGCTGATGGTTCATGGTCCACAGTGCCAGTCAGAAAGTGATGCCAAGGAGAAAGCAGCTTTCTTTGCCCTCCAAAGACTGGTACAACACACAAACTATATCAATTCGTTTGACTATTTTAGCTACTGAGCTGTAGTGGGTGGACTCTATTCTGATGCTGTAGAATTCATGATGGGTTTATGGGGTCAAAGCTCCAAGCTCATGCTACAGTCAGTGAAGCCATAACAAGTCAGTCCCCCAGAGCAGGTTATGGGCGCTGCGTCACGGCAGCAGGACTTTGTTATTAAGCTGCAACATTTCACCACTCATCAAAGTAGCTTTCATTAGATAATTATCACTGGAGAAGCAGAATGTCATTTTTTTGTTGTGTCCAGAACTCTGTGGGTTCCGGCTTCCCGCTTCCGCCTCCTTTGTACCCAGGAGTGGGTCAGATACGACCTCCGGCGTTAGGAGCCATGACCCCCGTCTTCAATCAACAGGGTTAGTTTTCCCACTGTGCTCTTTGTGTTTAGTGGTAACAGTTCTGTAACGACTTTGTCTTCACTTGAAAATGCCAAGACTTGAACGACCAATTTTGGTCAGTTATTCTGCATGTCTTTAATGCTGCATGATCTCCTCCTCCAGGTGGTTTAATGTTGCCCCCTCAGGGTTTCGCCCCCGCCCCTCTGTGGGGAATGGCGCTGCCCCCTCATCAGCACCAGAACAAACCTTTTTATGGCACATCAGGAACTTTCCCTGGCGCCGTGTGCCCCCAGCCTGCAACAACACTGCCCATCGGCTCACACAACCAGTTCATCCCGTTACAGGTACCACACACAACGCACACTTACCACTGTTTACCAGGCTTCCATCATATTGAGTGCTTTACCTTTTGTCCTCTGACACCAGGTGACCAAGAAGAGGGTCTCCGCCAACAAGAAGCAACAGGAAACTCGTGAGTTTTACAGCGCTGCCAGAAACCAAATGCAGAAATCCCAGAACCAGGCGTCGGGTCAGGTCCAGTCTCACAGCGAAGCATCACGCTGCAAAAACGACGAGCCGTACCACCGTGCTGCCCACAGCAACCCGTCCACGCCCGACGCCGGCGCGCCAGACGCTGTACGCACAACGACCGCACACACCCCCCCTCGACAACATGCCCCAGCAACAGGCCACACCCCTGGCTCCGCCTCTAAACGGAAGCACAGGAAGTTGGCGGTCAACTTTGAGGCAGCGAAGGTCTCTGAGTGATGAGCTGAGGCCTTTGTGTGAGAACGGTGGATGTGTGTGTGTGTGTGTTTGTGTGTGTGTGTGAGGATTAGTAGCTTAAAAAAGCTACTATTTTTTTAAAGCCTGACTTAACATCTCTGATCAAAACCTTGTCGTTGTCAGTCAACATTTCAGCACAGAGAAAGCCTTTCTCACATTTTTTTTAGAAAATAATATTCAACACAGAAAATGTGACTGAACACAACTTTATTATCACTTTTAATGCCTCAAACCCTTATATTAAGCATGTGATGGAATTCCATCGCCCTGCACCTCCTGATAACAACAGACTGAAAATTGTTGCCTTTTTCAGACAGTGCATCCACTTTCTTTTAGCAGGGCTTTTTTTTTTCTTTAAACTGAGATTTTAATGCACTATTTGGATTCAAAAAAAGTTATGTTTGTAGTTGACTGATGCTTCTTTTAACTGTGTGGGCTGATGCGACATGAGATGACAAGCTCTGAGATTAATTCAGCAGGGCTTCAATGCATTGATTCTAAATCTTCCTGTTGTTTACACTTTAGGTTGTTACCCAGTGTTTCTTACATATCGTTGTGAACTAAGCCTCCAGCTGCCTGGAATTATAGGCAATTACTTTGCTGAGCACATGATGTCTGGTAGAACTGAAAGATGCAGCTACAAAAATAAGAATATCATTTATAACCCACGTTTGTCCCAGCACCATCCATTTACACCTCTGTAGGTTTAGCAGAGTTCTCCTGGCAACACAGAGCGACAACGCACGTCTGAAAGCTCAGTGCCTACTGGAAACCTTTGTTCTCAGGGAGATGTAGTCATGGTCCTCTCTGTACAATGGGCTCTGATTCGCTTTGCAGGGGCAGCTTTAACTTCCACTATTCACAATAATAAGAGATCATTTTCATAGTATATAATTTGAAATGGATGGTTTGTCTTTGTGTTCATTAAGAGAACCAGGCCTTTTATCATGGTAACACACAGTTTGAAGCACTATTCATTTTTTTTTAACATGAGCTTTGTCAGGTTTGGATCAGTGCTGTGAATCAGGCCGTCATGTTTTTCGTGTCATTGTGGTCATTGTTTATTAGCTTCACAGCCTTTCATTTTATTCAGAGCTGCTTTACACCAGCAACGTGTCCAGTCACAGGCTGTCTGTGCCACCAGCGTCCAAATGTCCTGTGTCCTTTTTCTTCTATAAATTGGAAGTTGTTGTATTGTGACAGCGTACAGGTGGACCTTTACACTGCCAAACCCTCAAAGCAACTTCATACAACGCTATTGTTTGGTTTTTAACTGAACTGGGCCTGGAGGTAGTGGCTGATTTTTACACAGGTGCAAAAAAAAATTCTTTTACCCTTCTGTGCATTTTCTTGTTTCAAGTAAGATTAGTTGTGCTTTTCTCGTATGTCTAAAGCCACTGAAATTTTAAATAGAGATATATACGCGCAAAGCAAAAAGCGTTATTGCATGTATTTTATTCCGATTTGTATTTATTTGGATGTGAACTGCACATATTTTATAATTAAGGGAAAAAGTAAGCATTGATAAAGAATTGTAACTGTTTAAAATTGTAAAAACATAAAACAGCTTATTTTTGTATCTGTGTAAATACAGCCAAAGTTTTCCAGAACAAGTGAACCAATAATATTTGCTTTAAATTCTGGCCTTTTTTGTTAAGGACACATTTATACAATTGTACGTCCATATGAAATCTGCTTTACTTCCTATTTCTTTCAACCTTTCTATGTGATGGTTGGATGCAGATGTAGCCACATGTGTTTACTTTGTTCTTGCTTTAGTTTCTTCCTTGTTTTTAGGGTGATGTTGCGACACCCGTCCTGTGGGCCAAGTCTGCCAGGCTCTGGGACAGGAAGGTTTTAAGACACTATGGAAGCTGAAGCACACCTGATTATGTATATATATATTTTTTTTGCTTTTGATTTAAGGCAAAATAGAAATTCTCAGTATGTATTATACATTACATATTGTTTTGATTCATTCAGGAATGTGCTATAAATATCCATTTAATAAAGCGATTTCTTTTGTTAACTTATTGTGTCCTTGTTCATGTTGCCAGACACTATTCTTGGCAGCACAGGACACGCTGCACTGAAGACACTGCTGAGTCTGATGATACAGGACCTGCATATGAGTGCAGAGGCACAACTTAAAAAGACGCTAGGTGTAATCACATGTAGTATAATGGTGACATATAGAAGATGAAGGAAATGCAGTGGAAAAGCACTGGATGAAGGATGCCCCCAAGTCTACATTTAAAAACCCATGAACCATAAGTTGACCAGCGCTCTGATGTGAAGAACTATGCTGCATCTTTATTATTAAGTGTTTTGAAAAGAAGTAAGACTTTGTGTTCTATCTTAGATTTTACAGGGAGCTAATACACAGAATTAATTAGGAGAAATTGGATCTTTCTTCCTGTGTCCAGTCTGCAGCATTTTGAATTAACCGGAGGCTTTTTGGGACAAACTGAGTAAGAAGTTATAGCAGTCCAGCATCACTCTAACATTAGCAATGGAAGTAGGAGGTTCTAATAATTTCTACTGATTTATTAGGTGAAAGTGCGATCCTAGTCAAAGACGACACCAAAGTTCTTCACTGTAGAACCTAACACTAATATGTCATCCAGGGTAAATATCTGATTCAGCAATGTCTCTATACGATTTTGGCACCAATTACAATAAACTCAGTTAACGGAGGCTACCAGAGTCATCAGCATGAGCCTGCACACTCTGAAGGACCAGTCTGCTCAGCAGGTGGAAGCCACTTTGGCCTTTCTTGTACAGGACATCAGTGTTGTGGGTCCAGTCCAATAATTAATGGTAACGTAACAAATGTACTAATATTAAAATGGCTGGTATCATTCTGCAAAGCATCAGCAAGAGAAGACCAGCCAATAGCTGTCAACCTATAACTGGCCTTTTGTTGTTCTCCCCTTAACTGTTCATGCCAGTAAATTAAGTTTAGTTATGAACCAGGAGCCGATATTCAACACGTCCTCTGATCCCCGACTTTCTTACTCCTCTAAATCCAAATATGTCTATATTCACTAAATAAGATGACTCCAATGCAACACAGGTTGTTTCACTGGGTAATAATAATAATAAAGCACCAATTTAAAAAATAATAAGTCATTTATTCACCACCATCAGCACCATCAGTCAGTACAAAAATTCTTTCAAAGCTCAAGTTTTGTTTAAACAGTAACATCATAATCAGACGTCAGCAAAGCTAATACTTGTAAATTAAATTATCTATCAGTCAGTGTGTGAATGTTAATCATTTAATGTGCTCAGTAAAAAGTCTAAGTCTACAGAGTAAAATGCAAAAGCATTTGGACCATAACAGCTCGCACACAAACACAAATAATATTTACATGTTCCAACTTTGCCAAAGTGAACTAATTACACTTTCACACTGTGTCCTGCTACAGTATAAATGAACACACACGTTGATTTAACCTCTAACTAATCAAAAGTACAGGTGTTAATGTTGAGACCAGTTCAGAGCATTTCATAACAAGCAGCAGGCGTCCAGCAATAATCTGGAAACAAAGAACACTAATTATGAGCTGTTGTTTAAAATTCTTTAGAGTCTCAAAGCTGGTTCCTGTGATGTATGTAGTTATTTACTTTACTTTTCAAGAATTGCGCTACTGTTCAAATTGAGTAACTACAGAAAGCATCTTATTGCTAAACTGCTGTTAAAAATCTAAGTCTTTGTCTGAAATTTGTCCAGAAAAAAGGAGGAAAAGCATTTTCCAATGAAAAACCTGAACTGACCAAATATTACTGCTCAGGATCCAAAATGTAGACATCTTTATTTTTCACATGGAAAACACACATTGTGGCTCATGTTGACATATATTTATTCTGCAGTAACCTGTGTTACTGAATACTGACTGCACCTACATAAAAAGCAAATCACTGAGAGATGAACTAATGCTGAGCCCAATCTCTTCTGTGAATTCCTTTCTCATCATCACACCTTATTTTGAAAAACCTGAAAACTAAAAATCAGATGGGTCTTGGTCTGTGGCACACAATCGCTCAAGCACGTACAACTGTGTCACATTCAGTTTACATATGTTAAAGTTGCTGTTGCTGCCACTGTGGCTCGTTAGTATAAGTATCATTTTAATTTCTATTTGTAGAAATTCTAATATCCTGAAAAATGCAGACCTGACCTTCACAATCCAAACAAGTTTAAATTAAGAGGATGAAAAACCAATATGCACTGATTCACATTACATTGCTAAAATCAATTTGGCTGTGATTTCTATTGACTATATAAATAAATGTGTTCTACAAATAGATGGCGACTATCACCTGCTCCTGCTGGTTAATGTGTCTAAGCGTGTGTGTGTGTGTGTGTGTGTGTGTCTGTGTGTCTGTGTGCCCGTCCCGTTCACGCATCATGACTCCTGCTCTCAGTCGCCGGCGCCTGTTAGTTCCTAATATCGTGTGACTCTCTTCAGGACCTGCCGACGTTTGCGCCGCCCACAAACGTGTTCTCTATGCACAGCGCTATGTAGTGGTTGGAGCAGGAGCGCGTGTGTTGTCCCAGCAGCCGACCCGTCTGCAGCAGGGCAGCCTGACCCGTCACCGCCACGTCGGCCGTTCTCCATGCTTCACAGTAGGTGGTGGTGAGACGGATGCCCGCGGTGCTGGAGCCGTGCCACACTAGCTTCTCGGGCCTGGGGGGTCAGAACCAGGAAATCCATGTAGATCAGTAGAAATGTGGGGGAGAAAGCGTTTGATGCTGGTCTTTTATTTTGAAATGACTTTTGGATCCTTTTGTACAGAATGAGCCCAGGATATTTCCTGAGAGGGCCCCATTCCTCTCTGCACACACTCACCATGCAGGGTCGGTCATAACGTTACGCCCATCGAATGAGTAGATGGCTGTGGATGGATTGAACAAGCCCCCGTTCCCATCAAAGATGGCCGCCCAGCTGCTGAACAGTACCTCACCCTGAGAGGACAGAAACACATGAATCACTGTAAATACAGGAACGCAGCTGCCTTAGATGATAGGAATCCAAGAACGCTTCACCTTCAGGTTGACCACCGGCATGTGGTTGCGGTCGGCCTTCCTCACAATGGTTGCCAGGTCCTGGAGGTGAGAGGACAGGAAGGCCCTGTACGTAGCCGTCAGCCCCATGGAGCGCGCCTGCTGGTAGCACTGGAAGTCTGCGCCGCGGATGCCGCGCATGTCGCCTTTCAGCGGGGAGTTCAGAGCCACTAGGTGGAGCTGGGAGACAGGAAATACACTTGATCCAGGTCGGAAAATGTGGTGTGTGTACTTGTACTTGCATGGAAATTTGAACCAAAAATGTGAGGAGCACGGGTCAGACGTCTGCCTTTAGTTGTGATGGTTGGAGTTGGAGTCAGGGGCCAGGGAGGCATCATGTCAGTGGAGGTCCTCACGTAGATTAGTGTGTGTGTGTGTGTGTGTGTGTGTGTGTGTGTGTGTGTGTGTGTGTGTGTGTGTGTGTGTGTGTGTGTGTGTCCTTATGGTCACATCGGAGTGGGGCCCAAAACCCTTTTTTTGTCCTACCTAAGTGGAGCCCTATGGCACTTGTGAGGCCTTAGGGCCATGTTAATGATGGGGCCCCACTTTTGTGCATGTGTGTGTGCGTGTGTGTGTGCGTGTGTGTGTTTCCTAAACTCACCCCAGGCACAGCATTGAAGGTCTGTGGTAGCAGGTTATAGCTGGGCTGATATCCTCTCCTGCCCTCCTGAAGCTCCTAGTGAAGAAATGATATTATACACTGTTGGTCTGTATTAACGAGATGGGTCCTAAAGACGATGTCATCACTACAGAAGAATTTTCACACACATAGATCTCTCTGCTGTGTGCGTGTGTGCCTGTGTGTGTGTGTGCGTGTGTGCCTGTGTGTGTGTGTTTGTGTGCGTTTGTGTGTGTGCGTGTGTGTGCGCGTGTGTGCATGCGTGTTTGTGTGTGTGTGTGTGTCTGTGTGTTTGTGTGTGTGTGTGTTTGTGTGTGTGTTTGTGTGTGTGCGTGCGTGTGTGTTTATGTGTGTGTGTGTGTGTGTGTGTGTGTGTGTGTGTGTGTGTGTGTGTGTGTGTGTGTGTGCGTTTGTGTGTGCGTGTGTGTGTTTGTGTGTGTGCGTGCGCGCGTGTGTTTATGTGTGTTTGTGTGTGTGTGTATGTGTGTGTGTGCGTGTGTGTACCTGGCTGTGAGTCCTGTGTGGTCTGCTCCATTCTCCAGTGTCCTGGGACACAGCTGAGGAGGAGGGATCTTGAACAATCAACTCTCCGAGCTGAAAGAAACACACACACACACACACACACACACACACACACACACACACACACACACACACACACACACAGCCAGTTTGAAGCCACGTCCACCCGTCAGCTTTACTTGCATTAAAAGAGAAGAAACAAAACCCACCAGGATCTTTCGCCACCCGTCGAGGGTTCTGACGTACAGGTCTCCTCCTCTCTCAGACACGTAAGCCAGGGTTCCCTCCGTGAGCGCCTGAGTGGCTGCAGGCAGAGCCTGGGTCGTTACATAGATGGGCACCTGTGAACGCACAACAGACAGCATCAGTGACTGTTTGAACATAGAGGCACACGCTCCAATTCTGTGAGTTGCTTAATTGTTGCCATGTGACGTATGTGACTGTTATGTGTAACAGTGAGCAGCTTAAATACAGCAGACCAGAAAATGCCTTGCTCAAGGGAAGCGTCTTACTTGGTTGGCATATCCTGGAAGTCCCGGGGGACCCGGTGGGCCTGTTAACACATTAGAGCTTACATCATCAACTGATGACAACACATCACAACACTGAGACGAGAAAAGGAAACACTGGGTCAAGAATATGTCTTGCTAAAGCGAGATAGCTCTTGGGTCAGTCTCACTTTCTACCCTTTATCACACACATACCAGAATCATGAGCAGATCCTGGGGGTCCAGCAGGGCCAGGGGGTCCTCGGGGACCAGGTCGTCCCACCCCAGAAGGTCCTGGAGGACCAGGCAAACCTGCAGGACCCGGAGGTCCGACAATGGATTCACCTTTTGGACCCTAAAGGAACATTTACACAGACTATTCGATTAGCAGATCCTTAAAAAAGATACTTATTATTCAGTAATGTACTTTAAACACACCGTCTATAAGCTGTTTAATCAGCAGCATCAGTGCTTTAGACAAACTAATGCAATAAATCATATCTAGACCTGATCATTAAAAACTAAATCAGAAGGGAAGCGACAACAGAAGCAGTTTATTATTAGTAGAACTCACCACAAGTCCTGCCCTGCCTGGTGGTCCAGGCAAGCCAGGCATACACGCGTCGCCCTTCTGACCTTTGTAACCCTGATCACCCTTAGCACCCTGACAGATCCAGGAAGAGACGAAAGTAGAAAACATAAAATCAAACATCAAACAAATCAGTAGTAGTTTGTTAAGATAAACATCAGTACTCACCACAAAACCCTCTATAAACCCAGACACTATGGAGAAGAAAGAATAACACAGCATGAATGGAAGCATTACTTATACTAATCAACAGCAATACATAAATATGGCTTTAAGCAAATCAGTGTAGATCGAGTCTAATCAGTCAATGAGATAAGCTCTTACCTGGTGTACCTGGCTCTCCGGGTATTCCCTTGTCTCCTTTGTCTCCTTTAGCTCCGACGGAATTTCCCCTTGCCTCTGAATCCTACACAGACACAACAGCACCCATTGACATATGTCTACCACGTTTTTTAGAACACTACTACTGATTAAATTCAGATTTCAGAGTGCAAGTCATGCATCTGTGAACAATATGTTAAATTTGTCAAATGTGAATAAGACTCAAATATAAAAAACACTGGTGTCAGTATCTTTTGACGTTAAAGTTAAAATACAGTCAGAAAAAGGACTGAACATTTAGTTCAAAAATTATAAATACTGTTATAATACAAAGAAACATGTTTCAGAGTTAGGTTCCTGCTAGAAACACTGTAAATACAACATAACAATATATTGCAAAGGTCAAAAGGAAAAACTGTTAACATTTAACAGGAAGAAACCTGCCACATACAGTCTGGCAAAAATCTGTGATCCCTGCATAGTTGGTATTAAGCAGAGAAAACGTAATGTAATAATAAATGTAATAATGGTCACAGACAGACAATGTACCTAGAACCCACAGACAACCACCATCAACTGCACCAGTCTATTTAATAAAACATATACCAGACTGATTTATTTCCCATTCAATACAATCGATGTTAAAGGAAACATTTAAATCAAATTGTTTAAAATAAATGCTTTGATATTTATAATGAACAAAAGTATTGGTATTCAGATTTCATTAATTATTCTCCTGTCAGACTGTCAGCCAAGGACAGACAGCACAAGAAGGATTCAGACCCTTCAACATGTGGCTTTAATGTTTGTCCTGATAAGTCTGCATCTAACAGATACTCAAATCATCCAGGTAATAAAATTCAATGAACCCAATATAAGCTAAAGATCAGAATTGATTCTCTGCCCACAGACATATGTCAGACAGTTAAGAGAATGAAATGTAGCCTTTATATAAGACAGTGTTCATGCCTGCTAAACGGAGCGAGGTCCACAGACACAAAGCCTTTCAGAAGATAGTTAGAGAGACAGTTATTGTAGGCAAACAGGGAGAGGCCATGAAGAAGAACGGGGTAGTTGTAACCCAGACCAGAGAGCTGCCATGCTGCTACACCCACACACCAACAGAACCACTGGATGGTCCCATTTCTCAACTGAAACAGACCAATCAAATGGTCTGACTCAGACTTACTGGTCCCTTTTTGCAGTGCGGTCTGGGGCGCACAGGAAACACTGTCTTTAAGATTCAAAGAAAAGCAGCGTCATCAGACTAAACGACTCAGTTCAAACACAGACAGCTAAAATACACACACACCTTTTAGGCGTTTTTAAATATGTATAAATATGTGTTCTTGTAAAATATGTGATTACAGCATTTGACCCTTAGGGGCCTTTAAACGCATTTTATGTGTAAACATGCCAGGTTCTATTTTTGGGAGCCATTCTAGGCTTCTGTCGTGAAAAGTCTTACCATGTTTCATTTGATGATATTATAGTTCCATACATTTACATATGGAAAAATCATTCTTGTAGTAATGGGGAACTTGGTATTCAAAAAGTTACAGTTATGAAAATGAATTAATATTTTCCAATTTTTAATTAGGGTTGTAATGCTGTAGGAATTAACTATTATATTAGTGTATACTAGTTTCCACAGTTTAACTTAAAGCAAGTCTTACTGTAAGGTGTATTTTATATTACATAAGTAATAATGCATGAAAAATCAATATTACTAAAAATGACAAATTCTAAGCTGATTATCGAAACAGAAATATATAATTTATAAATGTTGTTATTTAACCATTTAACTGCTATTAAAAGAGTTACATTAATACAAATTAACTAATTATACATTATTGATTGGGCCTGATTTTACTATATAAAAAAGCTATACATAATAATACATAATACATAATATCTTTTACAACCTAAATTCAAAAGTGCATTTAATGCGCAGAGGATCTCACGTGTGAAGGATTTTACACAAAGCGTCATATAATTTAACTTACTCCATTCAGACCAAGGATTCTTCCTGGAGGTCCAGGTGGGCCCGGAGGACCTGGTGGTCCCTGAGAGTGAGAGAACATGCAGAGCAGGATGAGCGCTTGGAGGTCAAACTACTGTGATATGCTTAAAGGGTGTAATGTTCATGGTGAAATAAAATGCTCTTCGGAGCTGGTAAGAGAGCGTCTGTGTTCATGACTCAATATTATATGAGAAAACTTTAAATGTAACTGTCAATATTTTATGTTAAAGTGATCATATACTAAACGTAGTGCTTCCCCTTACTGCTTGACCAACTGAGTCTCCTCTGTCGCCTTTCTTTCCAGGCATGCCAGGCCGGCCCTAAAGAGAGAGAATGAGCGGAGGCTCAGCTTTTCTAGCAAAAACCTTTCTTCACTACACTATTTCAAATGGACATGTAAATAATAATAATAAATTATTGACAATGTACAACAAAGACTAATACTCACTGGGCGACCGGGTAGACCGTATTCTCCTTTTGGTCCAGACGGTCCCATTGGTCCCTAAAACAACAAGACAAATCAACATTGTTGGCTGATAAAATAGTTTCCAGGCAACGTTTTGTGGATGTATATTTTAAATTAAGAAGTCACCATATGTCCAGGTGGCCCCGGGAACCCACGATCACCCTGCAAAAGGTTGTGTGATCGTTAGCATGTGACAAGTAGACATTTACAGTAATTGCAGAAATTAATTTGTTTCGAGGGTCATTGTGTCCAAATTTCAATCCAAACAAGCTTGACTGGGTTTTTATTCATCAGAGTTCCGTGACAGATCAATTTTTGGAGGTGGGTTGTCCTAATACTTAGTGGTGCTGTACCCTATTGCCTTTGGGCCCTTGGGGGCCTCTTGGTGCTGATAAGATGGATCCATCAGCAGCAATGATCACTCCTGGGTCTCCCTTTTCTCCCTGTTAAGGCAAATCATTTTTTTAAGTTTAAGCATTAATCGTCAATCAAAATGTTTCGTCATTTTTATTCTTTTGCCTGTTTTGCAGTTTTTTCTATCCGTCAGTCAGAAAAGTATTTACTATCCAACAGTTTCTTTCATATCAGACATTATTTACAGTGATGCACATTCTGCTGTATAGTAGCATTCCATCTACAGTATGTGTTGGGATCGTTTCTCACCTTGAGCCCTGACGGCCCATGTACTCCTGGAAGGCCTTTGTCTCCCTTAGGTCCTCTGGGGCCCTGGGTAGAGATGAAATAGTGGCATCTGTAAATCAGTTAGCTGCATGGACATCATAAGGCCTGGAAGCACTGAGGAATATAAATGCTTGTTTAAACTCCATATGATGAATGACACCGCTGACCTTTGCTATTCTCTACCTATTCTGTTGAAAGGCAAAACATAGTTGAGAATATAATTGTGACAGCTGTTGTGACAACAGGACATCACTCGTGTGCACATTAATAGAATATTATCTTTGAGATTATACATATTCATCCAGCGTATTGTGTCACAAAATGATCTTACAGGAAATCCGGCTCTACCAGGCAACCCCTCTTGGCCCTGCAGCAAGCAGATAAAGACACAGACGTTCACATACAAGCGTGAACACAAACACAGACCTGGGTTATTAGCTTAAAAAAGCCAAAACACAAAAAGAACGGCTGCATTTCAGAATATTTTCTGAAATGCAGGTGTCACATCCATGTTGCACCATAGGTCAGGTTTTTTCAACACACCGTTGGACCTGGTGGTCCTCTGATCTCAGTCAAGTTGAAGACGTGATCTGTGATGTTGAGGAGAAGCTGGAAAGAAAACAAACAAAGACAATTTAGGAACTGGTGACACACAGAATTTTAAAGTTCAAAATGTGATACAGAAAAGCTCAACCATAACAATAGATCAGTGTTAAACACTACATTGAATTCAACCTGCTTGGCATTAGGAATCACTAACTCTTCATTCAGTTAAGGTGTGTGTACATTTATGTGTGTAGTGTATATCTGTGCATACATCCTGCAAATTAGTCACAGGCCCAGGAGGTCCAGGAGGCCCAGGCGGTCCTGGGATACTGAGTCCATCAACTCCATTATTACCCTGCAGCACACACCGTAGGGGGTAAAATGACATTCATCAATGAAACTGGTAAATAACATTTCAGCTAAAGACCAGCTACTGCACATAACGTGGTGACTGAGGGTCGTGAGGCAGAGGAAATGAGAAAAGGAATGTGACGGACATGATGGAACGTCATTATAACCATGTAAATAAACTCCCACATCCTTACCTTGGGTCCTGGGCTGCCTTTCTCTCCCTTTGCCCCCTGTTGTCCAGTACACAGAAGTACAAAAGAGTTTAATTTCTACATGTGCATCACCTGAAACAAAGCATCCAAGAATCTAACAGAATGACAAGGACTATTTGTTCTCCTACTCACTCTAGGACCTGGCAGTCCAGCTGGACCTGGACGACCCATCTGTCCTGGGTCCCCTGGTTCACCCTGAAAGGTAGGCAGAAGTGGCAGGAGGAGTAAATAGTAATGCTGTTGTACTGTAATACCATAATACATCATTACTGTCTACTAGATGTGCTCTGTCAATGAAGACAAATCAGTTTAAAGAATATGTTTCATTGAATTGTTTGTGTACATTAAAAGACTGAGATGGCACAAAAACATGTCTGCTGTACTGTTCTCTGACCACCTGAAACTAACAATGAGGCTCAAAGTAACACTTGTTAAGTAACACAGTTTGGCAGGGAGACTTCAGAGTCATCATACATTGACAGAGATCCCTGGAGCGCCTGGGGCTCCATCTTCACCCTGCACAGAACGCAGTAGGATTATGTAAGAAACAAAATCAGCAAATAAACCAATTAGTGCCACTAAACAATAACAATAGAATACTGGCATTGAATCAACACCCATACATAGATTACCTTAGGTCCCTGGGGGCCAGGAAGGCCTGGGGGACCCTGGAGGGAACAAATTAGAAGCCATGTAGTGCATCTGAAACAATATACATGCAGTTTAGACACAAACACGTCGTGACCTGCACTGACCTGTGGGCCTCTGGGTCCAGCTCCAATGAGCATGTCACTCTTCCCAGATCCCTCCATATCCTGAAAGTCACAGTTAAAGATGATGTTCTGTGCTCTCCTTCATCATCTTTCTGTTATACACAGGTTTGGTTAAGTTAACTTAAACAATGTCACCTCTACAAAGAATTTGGTTCCTGGAGGTCCAGGGGGTCCTGGGGGGCCTCTCTCCCCCTGTGGACCACTGGGTCCTTGTGGCCCTGGAGACCCTGCCCCGCCCTCAGTCCCACATTCACCCTGCAGAAGTAAAGACAAAGAAGAAATCTCTATTAAAAAAGTTGCTTTTAAATTTGTTAAACTGTAATAGGTTATAGAAATAAGAAATCCCAGCTTGTAAAGAGTGGTATGAATTACCTTTGGTCCAGGCGGCCCAGCTAAGCCCTGTTCACCCTGAAGATGTAAAGGAAGAAGGACTTGTTATCTCGAACATCAATCTGGGGATGGTGTACACTGAACATTACCTTCACTCCTGCAGCTCCAGGCAGACCTGCAGCCCCATCTTTCCCAGCGGGGCCCTAGACGTACACAGGAATAAAAAGCATTACAGGGAGAATTTATAGAAAATATGCTAGCATGAAATCCAAATATTGAAGCTTGTAGCCATAAAGGAATAGGTGAGGAAGTGATAGGATCATCAATGCCAAGAAAGTTCTTAAGGTATCAGTTTCAGTTGTTTAGTGTCTTTATTATGAGACACAAAACTGACAAATAGACGTTTATGACCCAAGCATACCTATGTCTAAGTTTGAGTCATTCAGCTATAGAATATAGAACTCAGCTAGAATAAATGGCCTCAGAGGCAAAGGCAATGTCATCACTTTCTCGTCAGAGTGTTAGTTATTCAGCATTGTGTGTATTCCTCTGTACACACTGACGTTGTGCACCGAAGTCCTAACTTTGTAGGAGCGATACACACTGATCAATCACTGCTTCACTGGGAAAGCGATCCCTGGAGAATCTAACTTTTTCATTTTAAATCTAATCATCTTTCTTGCATTTGTCACACTCTGGCCAAACCTTTTTTATGCAAGAAGTCACATCATTTTTAATATAAATAATTACTATGGCATCTACTAATTTCTGGGGCTTCCTTCTTGTATCTTCTACCATTTCAAGTTTGTGACAGTTGGTCCCCCCGGCCTGTTGGAGTCGCTTGCGTTTTGGTTTTCAGTCCTGTTGTCTTTGTTGTGATGTTGGTTCCTGTTTGGTTCCAGTGTGTGGTAATCGGTGTAATTAGTTTCATCTGTGTTTATTGTTTTCAAGGGCTGGTTTATGTTCATTTGGTCAGTCTGTGGCGTCCCATGGTCCCGTGTGCATATGTAAGGTTTGCTCCTGCATGTCAGTGTTCAGTTTCCAGCAGTGTCTATACTGTGTTTGACTTGTGCAGTGAATTTAGGTTGGCCCTTAACTTACACCCCTTAGTTCGCCTGCATCAAAGCTGCGATTCTCAGTTCTGTTACTCTGTTCACAGCCTTAGCCTTCCTCGTGATTGATTGCATCTACAGTATGTAGTTTTCTCTTAGTTAGTGTCCCTTTCTTGACACAGTTTGATAGCCTTGTTTCACTGTGTTCTCCCCATTAAAGTAATTATTTTACGCTGGTCTCATGGTCGTGCACAGGGTTCCTTCCTGTTAGGTGGTCGGGCTCCTGCTACAGTATTGGTGAGCCTAGTAGTAGTAGTTTCCCGTTCAAGGGACTCGCTCATGTCAGCGTTAGTAGCTGGTGCTCGTCGCTCATAATAATCACGCCCTAGTTCCACGTTAGCAAGTTTGTAACAGGTTTAAAAACATTATATAAAAATGGGCAAAACAAACCAAACTTAGAGTCACAGTGGTGCAATCAGTGATCTGTGAAGCCAATCCTGGTGTCGCCACCTTAAAAATATATCCTAAACTAACTAACAATATTATGATTTTAAATTTTCAACATTTCTTCAATCACTGCAAGGCCCTTAAGTTATGTTATTACCTTGATTAAATATCTGACCTGCATGTTCATAAAGGGAATTTAGCCCAGATGCTCCCTGACCTGCAGCTGCCAGTCATCTAAAACACTAAAACACCTAAATATAACACTTGAACCCGACCATTTGTCACAATAATTATGTTTGTCATATTTAGTTAAAGCTTTAACTTTACATGACTGTATGTAAAATCAGTGCAACATTTGTCTTGACAGAGAACAATCAATGTACAACACAACAAAATGCAAAGGGAAAATGAAACTGCAGATTGTTTAGTAACAACGTTGGATAAATAGCTTCGCCGTTGCCGCCGCGGTTATGAAGCGAGTATGTGTTCATTTAACTTCAGTTCAGCCACTTTATCTTGTAAAGTGCAACTTCATGCTGAACTGAAAGCAAATGACACACTGGACGACAGCAGTAGCCTTGGAGCAGAGGTAGCAGTTAGACACACCACACACACACACACACACACACACACACACACACACGCACGCACGCACGCACACACGCACGCACGCACGCACGCACACACACACACACACACACACTTTAATCAGCTGCCAACCAGCAAGGTTGAGTTTAACATACAGTCATTGGCCTGTGCATCGTACAGTAGCAGTGACCTAAATTTGGTCTCAATCTCAGTCTTTCACTTATAAAACAAACACACGTCGATATGAATATTTGTCACATCATGCTGCCACCTCAACGCACTGACCTTTGACTGTATATCTGCCCTTATAATTGTATGCAAAGCATTATACCTGGCCTGAGCCCCAAGCAGAACCAAAGTCAAGCTCAGACCTGGAACCAAAACTGGATTCATAACTTAAACCAGAGCCAAGATCTGAATGGAGGGCAGAGGCCGACTCTGAGCTCAAACCTGACTCGTCATGCCCAGAACCACTAAACCAATCGTCAAACATCTGAAACAGAATCAAGGAGAGGAAAGGAATCGTTGGAGGAAAGAGAAGAAGTGACAACATAAGTGACACAAGTAAGATGAAGGACACATAAGAGAGGGCGAGAGAATAAATGAAATGACGCACACAAAACTACTGATAGAAGTAACAGACTAAAGGTGGAATCATAGAGACACTATAAATAATGAGAGCAAACATAAAACTATGCTGAAACGTACGTACATATATAAACCACTCCATGACAAATTTAAGTCAAATATCTATCATGAGTGACTTACTGGTATTCCAGGTTTGCCTGGGAGCCCATCTTTGCCAGGTACACCAGGCGGCCCAGCATAACCAGAAAACAGGCCCTCAGCCTTGGAAGATGACGAGAGGTTGGTTCCAGCTGGACCCGGAGGCCCTGGAGGCCCTGGTGGCCCCGGAGGACCCTGGAAGGACCAGAACTCTAATTTCTTATCCACATTGTGAACTTAAATAGAGCATCCCACATTTCCCACTGGTTTTTACTGACCCTGATGGGGACAGATTCACTGTCCAGATCCTCAAAGCCGGACCCCAGGGCATCTGCTCCATACTCAAAAGCACATAAACACAGACATAAACACGTGACACGTGTGTGACCCAGATTGATTGTTATCAATAGTTTACAATTCAGTGATAGTTACAGGTACACCACGCGATCTGGGGGGCCCGGGGGGCCCAGGGGGGCCAGGAGGGCCTGGCAAACTCAATCCTGGGTCTCCCTGGGGGAAAGAAGAGGATGAGAAACAAGATTTAACCCTTCCTGTACCTGTACTGTCAAGTCACGTGGTAATAAAGGTCACATGTACAGTACATTGTACCTTCTCCCCTTTGGTTCCTGCTGTTCCATCTAAACCTGGAAAGCCCTGTGTTCCTCTCTGACCCTGTAGGTTGCAATACAGTTTATTGAAAACAGGTATTATGAATTGTTGATAACATAGACTAAATATAAACATATTTAACTTACCGTCTCTCCTTTATCACCCTTGTTTCCCTATGTGCAGAGAGTAGATACAAATCAGTAAGACATAAAGATCTAGCATTAGTACCAAATGGTATTAACCAGGATTCTCACACACCGGGTGTCCATCTCTTCCTGGCTGTCCAGGAAATCCAGGGATCCCTGGTGGCCCTTGTGGGCCCCGTGTTCCAGGCTGAACGTGCCCGGGGGGACGGGTAGGTCCAGGGGGACCAGGCAAACCAGGTGGTCCAGGCTCTCCAGGCTCTCCCTTCACCCCAGGTCTGAAACGAGCCTGAAATTCAAAAATAATCGGCTTATATCGCAGGTCTATTGAGAAAATAAACAGGTGTAAGATATGAAGTCACCTCTTCTGATCTCTCTCCTGGCTCCTCTGTCTGGTGGGGTCCTACACACAACAAATATTTTTTAAAATATAAAAATGTACTTCTAAACATGCTAAAATATTGTGGGTATTGTGTTAGTTCCATCTCACCTCTCCTAACCATTTCTTCGTAGGTCATTGTTGGTGTCACGCGACCAAAGTGCATGTCAGCCTCCAGCTTTGGAGCCTCAGTGGGTGGAGCTTTCACTGGTCTGCTGTCGTCTTCCTTTAAGACGGGAGGAAGATTAAGTGTCTTATAAAAGCAGAGTCAGTGTAGAGCAATAGGATGTACATACAATAGTGTAGTCATGTCAGTCTGCAAGTGACATTAGTGCTAATGATCATCAATTGTCAGTGGTGGCTGTAAAACCTACAGATGATAAAGAAGCACATTCCCCATCACTTTCATATCTGAAATACAAAGTTATTCTGCTTGTGAAGGACAACTTCCTTTGAAGCCCTGAGGTCAGTTTTGATTTGGGGATGTTTGGGTTCAGACTGACTTCCTGGTTGTAGGAGGATTAAAGAACCGGAATGGAAAAGAAATACATGCCACACGCACGCACGCACAAACGCACGCACACACGCACACACTCGCACACGCACACACTTCAAAGTAAAAGCAGAATGGCTTGTGTCATTTATGACGTGCTCTATTAAAACTGTGGATTCACTTCATTTTAAGCAGTTATAAAGATGTAGTTGAGTCCAAAATTGGAAGTATAAACTAACTTGTCCAGTGCAGATGCCAAACCTGTGCCAAAGACCAAGTTTTACCAAAATGTGAATAAAATGATGGCACACATTCCACTGCGCTGCCAAATCAGATTTAATTGTCACCTTTGCGCTGTGCACGGTTCTGCCTGGTGTTTCCTTCACATTTTCTTGCTCTGCGTCTCTGTCCTCCAGTCCGTCATCTCCACTGGCGTATCCTGAAGTCTTTAGGAAGCGTAGTGCGTTTAGAAGCAAAGCAAAGGAGTCGCTGCTGACTTACATTTACAGCTAAGACAACACTGATCAGGTCAAGGAGTGTCTGATTCTAAGCCATGATACAAAATATATAAATTCACTTTTTTTCAAATGAGGTTTACAACATGACACAAAGTCAAACAAACGAAACACTTGACTCATTGATACTAAGTCATATTGATGACTGAGTCTTTTGACCACTAGGGGATGGTGTTGATGCAGACATTGAGGACCAGCCAAAATGTGCTGATCACAAACTATTTTGATGCATTGACTGTAAGTCTTGTCCTTGTTTTGACTTCTGTTCTTATGGCTCATTTTAAAAACTGTGTCATAAAAGATGAATGCAGACATGCTTTTAGGAAGAGACCGACTCGTTGCTGTTCTGTTGTGTGTTTTTGTCTCACATAGGGTTCGTCGTCTTCACACTGCTCCTCGCCTGCTCTGGGATCATCTTTGATCACCAGCTGCCCGATGGAGCCCTGAAGAGACAGACACAAGTGGCTCAGTCAAATCTTTAGACGCCAGCAGGCGGCTGCTGCTCCAGCGACGGAGACGTGGACCCTGACGTCTACACAAACATGCACAGAAGTGACCCGGGAAGCTCAGCCTGGACACGACGTCTGCTGAGTGAGCACATTTACTGTGGTCGGGCTTCAAGTAACCTGTTCAGAAAGGAAGGCCAATTAAAAAAATGAAGAAAATGGCCGCATTGTTTCACCTGCAGCTTCTGTGTTGTTGAGTTAAACAGGGACTGACAATCGCTGTGGTGCTAATTATAGGGTGAGCAGGTTGTGAAAACAATACTGTTCTGATGCTGTGATTTTATTCTTATTCTCCCTTATTCTTTTGCTCCCTGTTGTCAGTATGAAACCCTGGTTCTCTTCTGCCACAACAGAGCCTTGACATCTGCGGCTTCCCTCTGCCACTGATAATTTACACTACTCCCTCATTCACAGCAACCTTCTCTTCTTTCCGTTTTCCTCCTGTTTGCTGATATTCAGACTCTGCAGAACAGCATTGCTGGACTTTGCGGTCTGACCCTGATGTCTCCTTAAATTTACAAACAAGCACAGCTGTCAAATCTCAAACACGTCCTTGAGTTTGTGGTATCAGCTGTGATTCAGTGAAACTAGATACCACATATATAAACAGTAAACACATATAAGAGATGGAGGTTTCCTACAGTACTTTACTTAACATTGACATAATTGTAATTCTTGTGGAGCCACAATGCAGTAGATCAAGTCAGGCAGGAGATTTCCAGTCCTGGTCCTCGTTTGTCGGACTACATGTATGCATGTGATTAGCTAGACAAGTTACTAGAACCCTAAAGCAGAGGTCAAACCCTTGCTGTAATCTGAACCCAAACTCAGCCCTAAAATCCCACCGTGACCCTCAAACAGACCTTCAAATTGTGGGGCCCAGGCAAAGGGCCCCACAACTTACAATATCACAATATGGCCCCTTTTTGGTAGCAAAACAAGTTTTTGGGCCCCACTTCAGTGTAACTGCAAGGATACGCACGCACACACACACACACACACACACACACACACACACACACACACACACACACACACACACACACACACACACACACACACCTCATCCTAAACCCAGCAGTACATGTTTGTCCCACTACAGATACATCTACAAGCACAGATGTTTCGCACTTACCACAAACTTTTCCAGCCCAGTGCTTCCTGCGTTAGCTACAAAGATGCCCGAGTTGTGGGAAAAAGTCAGTTTTCCTTCGCTCCGATGGAAAGTAGTTCTCTCTGGCTCGCCGCAGTCCATGTGGAGTCGCACCTCGTTGTGTTCAACCGCCACCTCACACACAGAGCAGCATTAATTCACCCCCTTCCTTCATCTGA